>NW_028258403.1:10407500-10670000 GCF_053883595.1 Heterocephalus glaber | reverse complement strand
TTCATAAGAGAAAAATAAAAGTCAGGCTAGTTTTAAAAGATTGGAAAATCCAAATTTTATTTTGATTCTAATAACTATAACTCTGAGATCTATATCTTATCTGTCATTTAATTAGAAACTTAATGACATTCAATGATTTTACCAGTGCAAAATGTAAAGAAACTTTACATAATTCAATAAATATCATATTAACAAAATGTGTTAGGTGTTAGCTTCCTCTGGTTATTTCCATGATTCATCTACAAAGAAACAACAACATTTTCCCTTTTCTTATTTTAAATTCGGTAAGCATAATTTAATTTCATTGGATATCCAAGTGACTTTAAAAAAATACTCAACTATAATAGCTAATGAAACACAATAGGGAAATGAGCTATGTATATTTTTGGTTAGTTTTTCAAGTATTTTTTTTTTTTGCCTTTTTAAAGCACTAGTCTTTGAAATTTTTTTTGATATAAGATGGAGAACAATATAAATAATATATCTGAATGGAAGGATATGAAAAAGAAAGAAAAAAACCTGATAGATTCTTGCACTACTGTAATTTATGTGAAACATGCAAAAAAAACCCATGCACACATAACACCTTTCCTGTCTGGCTTCATCTGTATTCATTTGTTGTCAAAACAGGTTTCCATATTTAACTTCTTTTTTTTTTTGATTATGCCTTTTCCTTTATTTCATGGAGTGATATGTTATTATCTCTGAAGTGTAGATTTCTGCCAAGTTCTATGCACTTCAGTGTTAAGAGTATGGCCCACAACTCTGGGAATCTTTGTTGAAGCTGTAGAAATAAAATGAATAGTATAAAAGCTTGATGGCATCTGTGGATAGGAAACTCATTAAAGGCCCCAGCCCTCTGTTTTATTTCTAACCACATTTTCCCTGTGGGATTTCAATGTCTTGCAGGATGAAACCAGCAGGACTCATTACTTACAAAACAATGTTTAGAGTCCTTTCGTGGTGCTGGAATGCTTCTGCCAGTCAGGTAAAGAACCTGGGCCTTTATCCCTTTGGGGACAATGCAGCCAGCTCACACACTGCTTGGAAAAGTCATGCCTTTGAATGTAACTGCAGGTGTTGCTTCCAAAGGCTGTTGGTTGGTACCCTCCTATGCAATGTACAATGGGATAATAGAAAATTCACTTTGGAATTCAAACAAAGTCTTAGAGAAATAGAAATAATAGAAACACAATTTTGAGACTTCCTTAGTTTTTCCCACGAACTATGGACCATGACTAATACCCTCAGGGCAAAAAACATCCCTTTTCCTTTAAGGGATGTATACAATTCAGTGTTTCAAATAAGTAAGTTTCATGACCTCACCAATTTTGTGGCTCTCATTCATTTACCAGAAAATAAACTTAAGGAAGACAAGAGAGCCATGTTATGGGATAGAACTTTAAGATACGCAATCTGATAAAAGATCAATGCAGTTGAATATACAGAACAACAAATAGTTTCTTTTTCCTTCTAAAAGAAATCTTTGCTTAACTGGATTCACTAATCCAAATTACTAAAACTATGACTGAATTGCCTGTCTCTTTTTGGCAATGTGGCTAGTGGCATTTTGGAAATATTCTTAGAACTTGTAAAATTCCCGCAAGAATAATAAGGACCTTGCCATTGTGAAATCAAAGAGATTCAATCACTTAAAGTAGTACTATAGGCTTGTCAAGTGGAATTGCTTTTACAGATTTGCTGAATAACTCATCCATAATGGCTGAAAATTTCAGCCATTTTGTTAAAACATCCAAGGCAGAAGAGATTAGTGCACACTATAGAAGAGCATATGTATAATCATGAAGAAGTTTAGAACACGTCTGCACTGTGAAGTACCATTTAAATATCCAAAGCTCTAGTCATTGCATTATGGAAAACAATGTGAGCTATCTAAAAAAATGAAGTGTGACTTGTCCTTTACTAACTGATGCGATTTCAATAGCATTTAAGCTGGGTAAAATGTATTTCTAAACAAGGTTGTTATGTTTACAGTTTATCTTTACAGATAAGAAGGTCATGTAGAATTTCACTAGAGGGAATTTGAAAAACAGTTAAATGTGGCAACCATAGAAGAGAAGTTAAACTGAGAAAAGTGCTAGCCTAGTTGTTGAGGGAATTAATATCAATTAGATTCCTATTAATAATAATGAGATAAGCTGACAACAAACATCTGGGTTACTAAAATGAAAAACCACTGTTTTAAGCATATTTTGACAATGAAGACATACATATTACTTGTCAGTGGGTAAGTTTTGGGTTATTTTCATAAGTTTATCATAATTCTGAAAATGAAATCAGGAAATAAACTGCCATTTTAAGCTTGTCCCTCAAATCTGTTGCACTTCACAGAAGCTATCACAAAAGTAGCTTCTGGAGGTGGGATAGGAGGAGAGAAGCCTGATTTTAAATGTCAGATTCACCTCTCATTTTCTATGCAGAAAATGTCAAGAATATTATGCTTGGTTTTGTATAGTCAAAGGTGTGAATAAACTTTGTGAAGAACAAATATTTTTCACATCCATACTTTGAAATTTGAATTTTGGGAATTATATTTGGTTTGGGTCATATATGACATTCAAAAGAATAAGAGCATGTACATATCAGTCACCTTCAGATTGAATTTAAATTCATCTGCTTATCTGCTTGTTACCTTATTTAAACAATAAAATGAGAAAATATTTACCGGAAAGGTGTTAAAATAATAGAATTTAAATAATAATGTCACCTTTTAATTGAATGACATATATATATATATATTTTTTTAGTTCTGTTATTGGTACATTTTAGGTATACAATTCATTTACATTTATCATTGAGTGTTTGTACCTGTACATGATATATCTTGGTTCTTATTTTTTTCCCCATTACCTGTGCACCCTTCACCCCCTCTGCCCTTCTCTATTTACACAGATTTCATTTCCATTTTTTTTGAATGACATATTAAAGAAAAATGAATGGATAACTATCAGAATATATTCTGTAGAGAGCAAATGTAGAAGTAGTAAGAAATTAATAGATATAATTTGTAGCCCTAATAAAACTAATGATTTGGGATAGAATATTCAGAGCTCATTTACCTTCTCTTTTCCAAGAATCTCAAGAGACTATACATGAGCTGATTATAAATTTGAAAGACCCAATCAGCAATATCTTTCAGTTTTTACTATTTATTATTTGCATAGCTTTTGACCAGAGATCATGCAACTGCACTACCAGGACTCCGAACTTTACTTTTCTCATTCTGTCAACAATACTCCTACAGAATCCAGAACAAAGTTGTTTACATAGAGATCAGAAAATTCCTCTTAAAACCACACTAAGCTATTTGGATAAAGTCAGTTCATTAAACCATCTAATGAGTCATTCAATAATAAAAGCAGGATTTATTGACATGTTCCTAATACGCCAGTGATTGCTACCTCTTCTTCCAATTCACACTAAATTTTGTACCCATCCAAGCCAGCTCTGCTTAGGGATTAGAGAAGGCCAATACTCAACACCTATTCTTTCCTTGTCTAGTTCAGGATCAATTAAAAAAAGAGCATTAGATGTTCACCTGTATGAAGTTCAAAATGTCAACTATATTACTGGGAAACAAAAGAAAATAGGACCGAAGCAACAGGTGAATGAAACAAAATATTTCTCCACCAGTAAACCATCCATCCAGCCATGACGCAAAGTCCCATACCTGCTGATACGCTAGCAAAGCTGGGATCTCTGGACTAGCAGGACAGGGGACCTGGACACACTCAGCTATTGGCCTCAATACATTCATTCATTGTCAGAAGGAGAAGGATGCTGAGCTGGCTGTCATGAGGACACCTTCCTGGAAGTTGCTTTTCCTTCCCTGGAGTCCAAGAGTGAAGGCTGCATAGGCTCCCTACACCTTCATCCCCCTAGCAATTGGAGGGGATATTTCCTTTCTTCTCAGGTAACTCAGGGAGGAAGTGAGCCCTCAACAGGTGTTATATGCATCTCCTAGTTCTATACTGAGCTGAGATATCTCATGTAGAGTGTTTTTTTCCCCAAATCTATTTTATTTCTTTTGTGCCTGCTTTTTTTCCTCTCCACATATATATTTTTAAAAGTCAATTAGACTATTGCATTATATTGCTGTTTTGGGTACAGAGAGGACAGTTTTATTTTTATTAATATATGTGTCTTTCTCTTTTCTGATGGTACAGCTTATTATGAGAATGTCTGAGCCAGATGCAGTAGTTGAAAGAGGTGTGATATTAATGAGATCAATGAATTTTCTTTTGAAAGGGCTAATGGTCCTACTTTAAAATCTTTTTTTCCTACTTGAATCTTAATATATCATAATATGGCACTCCCTCATTCTTCTACTTTTGTAAACTCTTCTGAGTTTCTGTTCTTACCGGTAAATAATCTTGTAACAATGAAATCAGTTTAAAAAAAATCGGTTAATAGAAAAAAGTAAATTTATTTGAGAAGGAATGAGATCCCTTACTAGTCTAAATGAGGTAATATTAGGTCAAAACAGTGCATGTCATTAAGAAGAGGCAATGATAAATTGGGTTTCTGTTTTTCATACATAGAATACCTATTCTTACTCGAGGCACAGTGCCCGGGTTAGCAGTGTCAGAACCACAGAAAACCATTGGAAGTCCAGACGCATAGGTGCCATTGCAGCCTATCTGAACCAGAACCTGTATTTGCACAAGGCTTGCAAGTGATCCATAAGCATGCTGATTTTGAGAAGCTCTGGCTAATTAATTGCTACCACCTCTCAAGATGCCCTTGTAACTCAAACAATTTTTGTAACTATGGAGTGGAGGGGTAATGGTGACTCATTATTTTCTCCTCATTGCCAGGAGTCTTAGTCCCAGAGCTGCGACAGTGTATGAGTGGAAAGAGCCTCATAAACAACATATACAGTCATGAGGAAGCTCAGGGCATTGCTCAAACAATATGAACTATCTACTGAGACATGGATTTCAGCAAATCTTCACCACCTACCAGTACTGAGCTTCACAAATTCCTTGATGTATCTCATCCTCAAATTCTTGTGTGTGAAATTAGGAAGATAATATCAACTTTTTTGAATTTATTATGACTACTACATTAAGAGCTATATAGTGAGTGAGTGATATAGGTAGGGAAATGAGACATTTTAGTTCCTTTCCACTTCTTTTTATACAAATGACAATATTCTTACTTTTTAAAATATCCTCAGACTTAACATCACTGTCCTATACTAGCCAGTGCGAGAGATGTGGAGGGAGGTAGGCTTGCTTCCCCCTACATGACGCCCTCCAAGGTTGAAAACCATTATCATATCCTATTCTGCTGTGGCTGTACCATAAATGGCTCTTGTGTATTGATCACTGACTATTTTCACACAATCTTATCTTAATACTGTTACTGTGCCACCTACTCATGAATGATACCGGTGTGTCATGAAGTTATGTAATCTGTCCAAGGTTACCCAGTTCGGTAAGAGTTCAAAGTGAGAGTCAAGCCCTGTACTCTTTTTCTGGAGTCCATATTGTTAACAACTGTGTTAGATAGAGAATTGAAAAAGTTCAGTAAGTTTCTCTCAGTGTTTTCTGCAATGATCAAGAATATATATATATATATATATATATATATATATATATATATATATATGTTTAGGCTGAGAGCAGAGTCCAAAATCTTAGAAGAAACAAATAATTGGCACATGTTGAAGATGTCACATCTCCGATCTTGACCTTAATTTTTAAGTGAGTGTTGTAACTTTCCATCAGACAGCAATAATTCTTTTAACCTTCAAAGTTAAGTAACTTTTTATTCCCTAGTATCTTGAAAAAATAAACAATTCTAGCATCACACAATTTACCTGAGGGATAATGGAGGCACATTGAGATCCTCATGATAAGCGAAATAAATCAGACATAGAATGCTAAATATCACATGGTTTCTCATATATAACAGACTCAAAATATAAAGAATTGAGAGAGCATAAGAAAAGATAGATTATAGAAAAAGACAGAGTTTGTGGAGATGGGACAGGGAATTGTAGCTGAGAAAAGACAGGAGATAGGAGAGGGAAGGGAAATAAAAGGAATTACTGCAATATTTATATGTATCAATTACCAAGATGAATGTAACTATTATGTATCACTAATATATGGTAAAAACAAAATATATGTAAAAGAATTCAGGCTCAACAACCAATGGCAGTGGGAGAGAGAAAGATAACTACTTCCTTGGATTTCCTTTTTTCTCTGCTGGATACTGTAACAAATAACTATTTAGACCTTTGTATATAACAAAGATGAATTTGAACTCAATTTATATTTGACTCCATCAAATCTGTCATTTCGAAATTTTGTCATAAACAAACATAAAGTTATGAAATACAATGTATTTTCAGAGTCTTAAAGTTTTTAAGGTATACTCCTAGTGATACTATTTTAAAGAAAATTTTAAAAGTCTAAGTGCTTTTTTATTTTATGAAAAAATAAAACAAAATTTCATAACAAAATAATAAGAGAATAACACTTGTTATTATAGTGTTTATCATTATCTTCAAAGTGGTTATTCAGAATACAAGCACAGACAAAAATTATTCTCTTACAAAGAAGAAACAGATATAGCACAAAACTTTCTTTTCAATGAACTAAGAGAAACTAGTAGTATAAATGAAACAAATTACAATATATATGAAAACATTTTTGAAATAATGGAATAGGTAATTTGGGAATTTATTTGAACTTCTCCCTACTTCCTATTTACTTATCTTCCTTTTTACTCTTTAATTTATATCTGTATCTATAGCTATCTATATCTACATTTATTTTGGGTTTTTTATGAGAGAAACCATGCAAAATTTAAACGTATGTCTGACTTATTTCACTTAACATGATGTTCTCAAGTTGCATCCCTTTACCTACATATATTACAGGGATACATGTATACCCATGTTTATAGCAGCACAATTAATAATAGCTAGATCCTGGAAACAGGGTATATATCCTTTTACATAGATGATTGAATAAGGAGAATGTGGTATTCAGTTCTATTCTCAAAGAAAGATAAACTTGATTGCTTTTATTGTTGTGTATTTCATTCCCTGATTCATACCCCATGTATTACATAACTTCCTAGGTACTGAAACTTAGCATAGGTACAGGGGATGTACGGAGGACACAGCAATCAATGAAACAGACAAGATGCCTTTTTTCACAGAGCCTGCATTTTGTTAAGAACTTGTCCTGTGGAGGCCAACGATTTGGTCTACCATTTCATCGAGCTTGATCACTTTTAGCTAATGATAAAGACAGAAACCTAGAACACTTAATTTAGTGTGGTGCACCAAACATAAACTAAATGAGTAAAATAATTGGTAATGGTATTTATTGGATGAAACCTAACCCATTTTGTTAGATATTTGTTTTTCTAGTATGAGATTCTACTCAGAAAATATTGAATAATGGTAACAACTTTAAGAATATTATTTGCAACTGCATATAAGGTAATTCAATACCTAAATATAGAAACTTGGATTTCTAGAAACACAGCAAAAAATGTTCAGAAAATATGGTACACAACACAAAACAGTTCAATTTTCACCTATTTACATACTAAAACAACTAACGGCTTTACTAGTTTTAATACAACTGAATCCTTTTCAGGCACCATTACTTGCCTGGTCAAATGAGTATTTTCATCATCTATAAGTTAGTAACAATTTTTGAAGAGAAATATGCCTTGAACTTTTTCAAATTATTATTGTGTGAAAAACTAGTATTACACATTGCCAGAA
This sequence comes from Heterocephalus glaber, assembly GCF_053883595.1. Lineage (NCBI taxonomy): Eukaryota > Metazoa > Chordata > Mammalia > Rodentia > Bathyergidae > Heterocephalus > Heterocephalus glaber. The sequence goes on along the minus strand of NW_028258403.1, from coordinate 10,662,226 downwards.
GAAGGTGCTCATAGTTTTACTTCTCATCCAAGACCCTTAAATTTTCTATTTTAAACATTTCATTTCCACTACTTTTGACATTTGAATTCATCATTCACGTCTTTGACATGTTTTCATATTATCATTTAATACTGATGTCAGTACCAAACAGCAATACGGGTGCAAACATCTGTTGTTTACTCTGAAATGATTAGCTTCCATATATAATAATAAAAATTTACACTATTTTAATAATTTTTTTAAAAACCTTGCAAACATTTTGGACTCTGGTGATACCTTTAAAAAGGCAATAGAAAGTCGGTGATATAAAGTTTGGCTTTTACCTCCTTAATTACAGTAAATTCTAAGATGAATGGCAATAAATTTCATTTTAGATAACGTTCACATTGATAGGAACGCATATTATATATTAGGCCTGCTCAGTGATATTTCACTGGGACTCAGAAATAGTGCAACCAGAGTGATAAAATCACCTAGTGTCCCCAGAAGAAAGGGCTATCCCTTCACTGACCTTTCCTGTTTGCTGCTTGTTTCTTCCCATGACATTTAAGGACAAGAAATGGTTGATAAGATTGCCGACTTTAAATTGGAGTTGAAACATCTGGAGAAATCACATTTCTTTTCCTGAGAAACCTTTATGTTTCTTTTTGAAATTCTTCTCAGACATCACTTTTTACAGCAAGCCTACAGGTTACGCTAAAGGTCTGTCTTTGGAACTCACAGCAGCTGCAGGATAATCTTTTAACCCAGTAGTTACCATGCTATTATATTAGGCTCATCTAAAAGTTGAAAATCTTTGCTTTTAGACTGTAATCAGAAGAAGAGATTTATTAATCTTTGTGTCACTGGTATCCAGTGCAGCAATAAATTGCGTGATCACGGATAAAGGGCCCTGGGTTGGATAAAATGACTAGAATTAGAAAATTGCAGCAGACCATGTGCTAGGTCGGCCCAGGATGAACAAGATAGTTCTTCCCTTTAAGGCTTAATTGTTTAATAATTTATACTTAAACAAATACTAGCATGAGGGTACACACCATTATAGGTATCAAAAGGGGTGATTTAATCAGCCTATGGGGAAGGAAATGCAAAGGAAGTCTTTCAGAAGAGCTTATGTGGGAAGCAAATGTTCTGTGATTACCTAAAATGTAAGAGCAAGACAAACTTGGGAAACTGCAAATAGTTAAATGTGTCATGAGTTTAGGATTTTTAAGGGTAGAAGATGATTTCAAGTGAAGTAGATGGGAGTTAGAAAAGGGTATATGTATTATAAATGTCAAGATCTGAGCTTTTGAACCTGCAAAATGAGGAACCACGATAATATTTTTAAGCAGATAGATGACCCAGTAAGACATAAATAACAATTTACAGTAGCATAATGGATGTTGGGGCCAAACTGTAGTAAACAGACAGTGAGGAGCTATTTACCCAGAACTAAGGTAGGAAAATTAATGATATATTAGAGAAAAAAATATGATATACTAGAAAAAAATCATATATTAGGAAAAAATCAGAGGACTTGGTGAATTGCAAGATGAGATATCTGGCAAAGTGATTTCAGATTTCTGGATTGACTGGCCCATGAAGACATGACTCGCTAAGAGAATCCCTTGGTACTAATGGCATACAGTATCTTTTAAGTTTTGACTACTGTGAGATTTTACTGAAACCCTGCTTAGAGTTTGTCCCAGCTGTTTTTCTGAAATGGAGCCTTGCAGCCATATTGTCTTCAAGTTTTTATTTATAATAATAATCAACTCTATGCCCCATCATCTTGGCCTTAGGACTCCTTTGAATAGTGTCTATCTGTCTATCTATCTATCTATCTATCTATCTATCTATCTATCTATCTCTCCCCTCTCCGTATCCCACTAAACACAGGGAAACGTTGGGCCTCCTTTCATACCAATTTAGGGATAAAGGCAACTGTAGAAAAAGGAAGGAGTCTAACCATTTCCCCTTGTATACCTTTTTCCTTAAAAGAGAATCCTGAGAAAAGAGTGTAGGTAATTCTCAAAGAATAGGAGGAACTTGAAGAGAGTTGTTAACTTTTGAAAAAGCAGTGGAAGAGAAAAAGCTGACCATGGACAAGTCCCAGCCATTTTTGAAATACAAGAGAAGTTCCAGAGCATAAATTTCTATTAGAAAAAGTAATGGGCAAGTACAGAACACTTTCATCACTGCACAGTGCTAACAAGGGTCCAAGACTGGGAGGAAGTGGAGTAGCTGAGGCACTGGAATCATGAATATGTTAACAAAGAGTGGGAGTAGAACAGTGGATGAACTGGACAGCGGGAAGTTGATAATGGAAAATGGAAAAAGATAATGGAATTTAAGAGTTTAAAGGTCAAAGGATTTTGGGTGATGAAAACTTTAAGGAGAGGGAAATGGAGAAAGGAAGTGAAAACCAACAAATAGAGGAAGTCAGAAGGCTATGTGTTTTGTACGGAAATTGAAGCTGACTAGAATAAATGCTTAACTTGGGGTGAAGAGAAAGACAAACTTCCAGCTTCTGAAGTTTTCAAAACATGCAGAGAAGTTGTTAGAAGTTAAATGGAATGAAAAAAGATAATTTGAGTGACAACAGAAAAGAGGAGTGAAACATATTAGAAGGCAAAGGCCTGGGCAAAGAACAGGTTTAATAGAAGATAATGGTCTGAAATGGAAAAGCAGAAAATTTGGACTAATGATCTTTCCACCATACTCCTACAACTCCAGAACTGTAGGACACAGAAGGATGAGTGAGGGGGAAGTTCTCAGGGGAGAGCCAGACTTCAGTGAAGACAAAGAGGTAGAGGTTTTTATTTTTCAGATTACTCAGGATAAAGAGAAAAGCATCAAGAAAGCAAGAGTACAGAAGAGAACAAAATGCTAGTGTGGCTTGTGTTTTGGATAACATGCAAAGCACAGGAGACTGAAAGAGAAATTTAGATGACCTTTCTGGAGAGAAATCTCTAAAGAAAATTTTGTATATAATTGTTTGCTGTCTCTGACTAAGTTCTCTGGAGTTTGTCAACCTCTTAATTTTGTATCTGTGACTTTAGGGTTGAATGGGTTTGAGGTTCCAAAGAGAATCTTGTTTAAAATACATTTTTGAGGATTACATACAGAGTTGTGTGTTGGCAGATAAATGAGAATATGCTTAATTTTTTAAAAATTAAAGCTAATCTTTATTTATAGGACAAAGTATTTGAAATTTGATTGCTAACCTAGCCAAACTGATTGAGTGTCTTGAGTTGTGAGGTGTACTTAGCAAAAGTATTACTAAAGAATTTAAAAGTTGTCTTTCCCAATGCAGATGCTAATGGCAACAGAGGAAACATCTATTTCATTTAGTCTTAGAATTGTAAGACAGGGTAGGATGAACTGAGGTCCTGAAAATATCACAGCTAAATTTGCCCGATTCAACCAGTGTTCTGTCATTTTAATTCCTATCTTTTTTAGTTATCACAGCAAAACAGTATTCCAAATATTAAGTAGGAAACATAAAACAAAATAATAAACAGAGCAATTAAGAAAAAGGTAAATGACAGACCTGTTATTTTCTTACTATCATTCTATTTCTCCATGACAATGGCATTAGGATGAAGCAAGTCTGTGTGCTTTTGCATGCTACTGTCTTGTCAGTCTAAGGCACAGCTGAAGATCCCAGGCTCAATTTGGGTGCTGGTTTTGCATTTCTGTTCTGTCTTTAATCAGTCATTTCCTGTTTGGTGTGAGTTAACAGTTCCTTTGGTGGATATATATATTTTTTCCTCTGAGTCATCTCACTTGATAATGTCAGCCATGGGCTCACTGGCACATGTTGTATTGTCAATCTGTGATTCTCACTTTGGGCCATTTCTGTTGCTTGTGTCTCTTCTACTTTCAATTTCCCTTTGGTTGTCATCCCCTATTTTAGGAGAACTCAGTCCACGTGCAAAGAAATATTATAGGTTAATCTCAGCAGGATGTGTGAGAAAGAGACCTTGGAAACAGGACGAAACTTGGAGTGTCATAATTCTATTTGCAGAGATTTGATCCTTGCTTACATGGACCGATTGCAGTTGCTGAAAAAAAAATAACTGTGATATTTTCATGGATTCAGCCATATGGCACCGCCCTACCTGAACCATCATTCTGTTTTCCCTTGCAGACACTGAGGAATGCAATATGGACATCCCGGCTGACTACTCAGTATACAAACTCTTTACCTAATGTTGCAGATGGGTTTCATATATCCACAGGGCTGTTTATTAATGTGGATATTTTTTCTCTTGCTTATTTACATATTGCTCAGAAGCCTGCCCACAACATAGGGATGATTTGCATGCATCTCATTTCTTAGGACTAAAGCACACTCCTACACAATAGAGCACATCATTTCAAGGATAGGAAAGTCATTGTGAGGTCTCCATTTCCATGTTTTGTGGGGCCAATGGTCTATAAGCATCCTCTACACAAATCACATTTTACAATTTACTTGGAGTTTTGAATAAATAGAAAGAGATGCTTAGATGCTTGGAGATAGCAGGATGTGATGGGAAAAGACCCTGGGGAAGGTGGTGGACAGAAAAATGAAGGTCTTGGAATTGGGTGGATTGAAAAAAATTCATATTTTTACTGTGTACCACCTGCATGGCATGAGAAAATATTTGATCTGAATCAGCTTGGTTTCTCATCTGTACAACAGGAAAAATAAAGTATATCGTGTGAAGTTGTTGTAAGGATTGGACACCTTATTAAAGTAGTGTTTAAATTGTTTGGAGATTGTTGTTATCCATATGTTCTCAGACATATTGATGCTGCCTGGAAGTAAAGATGATGCTCTTTAAACATTTGTTTAACCCCATAGCAGTTCTTGAAATGTAGCTTCCCAGTATCTATGAAAGCACTTGCCAAGGAGTAGATGATCAATCTATGCGTGTTTCATCAACTATAAAATTGATTCATTCCTAAGAGAAAAGTTTAATGTGTCAGGTTTAACGTACCTTAACCTGACCTATTAAACGTGGAAAAGAACAACAGCAAAAGAACAGGAAAATTATTAAAGTGAATTTCTTCATTTTTATATATTGTCTTCCTTCCATGGAATGTTATCCTACCTGAGAACAAAATTTGCCTGGTTTTGTGTGTGTGTGTGTGTGTTTGTGTGTGTGTGTGTGTGTGTGTGTGCATAAAACCAATATAAAACCAATGCAGTGTCTAAGTCAGTGTCTTAAGCAAAATAGTTGCTCAATGTTTATGTAATACTTTTTAATCTCTTTACAACCAATACAAAGCTTATAATTCATACAGTTTATAGTTCATACCTAGAATTTGGAAGCCCAAATATGTTCAGAATTTTTACTGTTATTTATTTTAGTTAATAGCAAAAATATTTCTTCTCTTGCTATTTTTACCTCTATAACTTGTTCAAATGGTTAACCAAATAATTTACCTGAGAAATCTGAATTTGCTAATCAAAATTCTTAACATCCATGGCAATCACATTAATGTGATTTTGTTATTGTTTTTTTCTTTGTAGTCTCAGTCATTGTTTATCAGTTAGTCCTATATGTAGAAGACCTAAGTGTAACATACTTACTGAGAAGAAATGTATACTAATTATTGTATACTAATGTATACTAATTATTAGTAATGTACACTATTATTTTCTCAGAACTTATTTTTTGTTTCTACCGGATACAACTTCCAGATGGATGATAAATCACAGAATCACATTTCCTGTTAATCTTACGGCAAACTGAGACACTTGATTTGCAAGCTAGAACATGATGATCCGACCATGTAAGTCAACAGCAAAAACCGGATATAGACCTTATGCCTGGAGCCTCTAATTTTCACATTTATTCTGGTAATTTAGAAAGTTGATGATGATCTGAATCTTTCATTTCATGTTCACTTACAACTCAGTGCAGTTTTAAACTATATCAACTGTAGTACAAGCCTGATGAAAATCAATACACAAAACAGGAGATTATTTGCAAAGTCCGTTAGTATCTTATACTGGAGTTAGAGTAAGAGTCTGCAGAAGTTGGATTTCTTACTGTTCTTAGCTCCTCTTCTAGTTGGTCATAAAATGATAAGTCAAACACTTAAGAAACATCCTAATGATGGAGGAGAAATGTGCATTATAGGTCCTCTTTCTCAGTGTTTTGCTTGTGTGACCCTGACATTCCTTATGTCTCTAAAATTTTTATGATCTACAAATCTGATAGGCTAACTCTAAATTTTTGAAAAATGAACCACAATTTTGTGAAAAGAAGCAAGTCTTTCTATCACAGTAAGCTACTTAAAATAACATCAAAGTCTCCTTAGCCTTGCTTATATTTATGTGAAAAGATATCATGTCAGTAACAACCCCTGTTCTAAATAATGCTGTACATAAGCAATACACTTTTAGACAGTTGAGGGCTTAAGCAATAACTCAGAATTTGTCTTTTCAATTTTAGGGAAAACAAATTCTGACAAAAATAGGTTCTAAGGTCTCTGTTAGTGTGCTCTGTAAAGTATTAAGTATTAGTAAAACACCAATAGAAAATGTAAAAGTTTATGGATCGTGGTAGAGCTCAGGTATGTGTGTGGTTTATCTCTCTATAGTAACATTTTGACAACAGAGCAATGAGGATGTTTAATTCAAATAATCTTTTTATGGCAGGCAATATGTGAGAAATATCTTTGATATATTCATCATGTTTTTGTGTTTCAGAATCATCTCGCAAAAACAGACTTGAATCCTTCTGAAATGCGTGGTCCTTCGATTTGAACTGATAGAATATTATGACTTCCTTTGTCTTCTGTTTTGTGATTTTGCCAGTAGTTGAAACAAGGAGAACAATAGAGTGTACATGAATAGAATTGAGCATTAGAGAAGGTGTAAAGATCCTGAAAGCTGACAGAAGAGGAACACTAATGAACCAAAAAAAAAAAATTGGTTTAAATTCTTGAGTTAGGGATATCTATATCTCTGTGTCTTTTATTTTCATTTGAAAAGGACAAATAATTTATTCAACAGGAACTAATTCACTAAAACCCTTGAACAATGTATTTCAATTCATATGGAGTTTGGTATATATCTAAAGGAAAAAGATACAATGGTTCTGATCTTTATGGGGAAAGTGTCTCAAATACAAAATAATGGGACCTTGGATACATAAATTACAATTGTTTATTGATTTTATACACACATTCCATGTACAGTATGACTTTTGTTTTAATCTTTACACTAGCAACCTTTGGAGGAAGTCAGTTGCTACACTAAAATGGTCTCTCATAGCATATAATAAGTGGATTTTTTCTGGAAATTCAGGCATGGTTGTTTGTGGGGACTTTAAGTTAGTTTTAGAAGCTCTGCCCCTATTTTTTCATCTTTCTTGGAGGACCACATTGCATCCTGCTCTCTGTCCACTGGAAATTTTTTACCTTTCCTTGGAGCTTTCTATGCTGTCATTTTCTTTACTGAATTACCATCAGCCCTCCGTATCTGTGGGTCCCACATGTTGGTTGGGTTCAACCAACTATGACTGAAAATACTTAAAAATTACGCCTGTGCAGATATTTTTATTGTTATTATTCTTTAAAAAATACAGATTACCAATGATCTGCACACCATTTATATTATATTAGGTAGTATGAGTAATCTAAAAATGCCAAAATATATGGAAGGATATGCACTGGCTATATATAAATAAAATAACATTTTATATAACGGCTTGAGCATTCATAGATTTTGGTACCTGCAAGGGAAGAGGGGTTTCTGGAACTAATCCTCACATGTTTTAAGGATCAACTGTACTTCTTTCTGCTAAATTAATACTCCAGATTCTTTTGCTCCAAGTCAATTAGCTTGCATGTATTAATGTATATCAAAGTGTGAATAGATTTAGCTCCAGTCTGATTTACATTTAATATTATTTTTGCTTGTTTTTTGAGACAGGGTCTCACATATAGTTCATGCTGGTCTTGAACTCATTGTGTCACCCAGGCTGGCCTCTAACTCAAAGCAATCCTCCTGCCTCAGGCTCCTGAGTTGCTGGGATTATACCCATATGCCACTATGCCTAGATCATATTACTTTTTAATAGAAAGGGATCTCTAATTATTTGATTTACTTGACTCCTACTCTGAATATGCCTTAATCTTCTTATTCTGGTAATAAAACATAACATTTTAAAATTTTAATTTAATATTTGTTGAAAAATAACTTCTTTGAAAGCAAATATTTTGTGGGGAAACTTTTTATGCCTTTTTCCCTAGTGTTTGTGTCCTCCAGTATTTTACTTACATATTAACATCTAACATTACACTAGATCCCACAGAAAATGGATATAAGCTAAGAACATTTTAATTATTTGTTCCAGAACAGTGAGTCAACACACTTCACCTATCTAACAGAACAATACCTCCTCAACCTCTTTTGTAAAAGGTCTTTGTAGCCCATTCCCAGGGAGGTAAAGAGATTTAGATTTGCAATCTCAATTTCTGCCTTTGCGTTTCTCTTTGCTTCCTTAGTGGAGCCTTTTTTCCTAGCCTGCCTCTATACTTCTTTCAGTTTGGTGTAGGAATTACGGACCTGGCCTGACCTACTATATTCCACAGTGTATCAGGGGCCACTTGGGTAATATGCATCTGCCTCCATATATTGGTCATTGGTAGTAAAGTCTCTTTGCGTCCATTAGGCAAACATCTTCTCTTTTAGTGCCCCAGATTTTGGCAGTAGGATTCCCATGACAGTGGGACAAGGAGCTGAATGACCTTGAGTTTTCAGTTTTGCTGCACCAATGTTCTGTCCTTGAAACTTCCTGTTTTCCACAGGTGCTCAACTTTGCCTGGCAAAGTCAGTTCTGAGCCTCACCCATGATGCGATTTCCCTGAGGAAACTCTGCTTCTGTCTGTAGTGTGGCTTCCGTGTTCACCTCTTTGCTGTCTATGAGACATACTAGTATATGTTTGGAATCCTATTGACAAGCAGGCTCAGGCTCCTCCCCACAATGCTCACATATGGCACACAGATCGGAAGATGTGACTGTTGACCTCTGCTTCAGTTTCTGTGAGCAGATAAAAAAGCTCCGTCTTACCAATGTCAGCGCTGGTCCAAATACATCATGTGACACTACCTTTCTTCATTTGGTCAGACTAATTTATTTATTCACAGTAGAGGAGGGAAAAAAGATCTTTTCCTCACTGCTAGTCTAAATATTATGTTGGACAAGATGCTTCTTCTGGTTGTCAGTTTGGGGAGAGTGAGTGGTAGGGCACATGGGAATTACCATGATTACAAATTTTTATTATAAAATATTAGTTGTACATTCTAGAACACTAGATAAAATGGGACTAGCAGAACTCCTCCTTTATACTTGTGATCAGATAAGGAGAAAGGTAAATGCTAAATAAGTATGACTTTAGAAATGGAGAAAAAACAAAACTTTGCAGTACTTGAAGATGGGAGATATGACTTAGAAATTCAGAAAGTTTCTTTGAGTATGAGTTTTGGAATGAAGATGTGAAACCAGAGAGAGAATTTTCTTAAATTTTCCTCTTCTTATTATGAGGTTGGAGATGGTAGAGGTTTAAGAAACAGGGTTCCTATTCTGGCACGACTGGGAGAAAATTGACTTGGATAGAAATGGAGTCCTCTAATAATAATCCAGAATATAAAGGGAAAATTAGAAAAAAAATTTAAAATCAGAAATGATTAGTTCTGAAACACACCTTCTATTTAAATTATTTTCTTATTTTAAAACCTTCCTTACTCTGAGTTTTCTGCATACTCATGAGGAAAGTGAGTGATTATCCACTCTGCACATTCAGCTACAGGGCCACAAGAGAAATGGAGTTGAGGATGGAGAATAATTTTGCATCAAAAATGAGGCTCCAAGAAAGGAAACATTGACACTGGATCTTAGATACTGATGTGAGAACTCAGACGATTTGGAGAAAGTGAAGAACTCAGGGTGGAAGGCTTGTGTATGATGTCTCCTGTGTACATCACAGAATTTTTCTTATCTACAAAGTATCTGTGAATTAATCACTTATAGCTACACAATTTTAATGTGATATGAAAATGTTCATTTTATATCAAGTTTGGTGAATTTATGTATTTTAATGCTCTTTAATTAAATGTTAGTAAAAATGGTTAGAATGTAACAATGACTTCCCTCAACTAAGAACAGGAAATTTCAAGACTTCAATTAACTTGACTGAATACAATCAATTTATTTATCAATTCGCTGAATGCATTTCTTTAAAAATGGTTCCTTCTCTCAGGGCTAAAAATTTAGTGCGATTATGACAAATATACCTGTTGCCAGAGAAAAGTGTCATTTGTAATTAGAATTTCGTAGGTCAGAATAAAAAACAGTTTCAATAAATAATGTTTCATAAAAGTCCTTACTCAATGAAATATTTCTGTGGAACTGGTTCTGGGGATCTTGAAAAGAGTTTTAAGTGATCAGGAACATGTCTGATTGTTACCTCAGGATAATACCATTGGTGTTTCAAGCCAAGGATCACAGTAGTGGGACAACTGCTAAAACTATGTCATACAATTGTGCAAGTGTTTTCATTCTCTTGGAAGAATCTGGATCACCTGTAATTCAAAAGCCTCCACATCACACGGATGCATGTTTGTGAGTATTTCTGGAAGAAACTCTTTTGAATCTGTGAACTAAGTAAGTAAGGCTAACTCCTCCTCATTCATTGTGAGTGGTCATCAGCCAAGCATTTGAGAGCTTCAATTGTACACAAAGGCAGAGGAAAGAAGATTTTGCTCTCTTGCTTCTGAAGTGGGGATACCCTTTGTTATGGCTTGTGTCTAGATGTCCCCCCAAAGCCTCACACAGTCATGGGGGAGCACTTTTCAGAGCTGGTTGGATCTAGATTGTGTGGTTCTGGGATTAGGAGTGTGAGATTACTAAATCAGTCCACTGACTGGTTTGGTATTGTTCTGGCTAAGATTAAGGGTGTGAGTGCTATACCCACCCTGGGGTGGGTAGTCGGTGTAAAATATAAGGGACAGAAAGAGGACTAATGTGCTCTACCCTTCCAGCCTGCTGTGGACTATTTCTCCTCTATAATGCCTCTCTGCCATGCTTATCCTGCCTTGGAGCCAGCCATCGATGGACTGAAACCCCTATAAGCTCTGAGCCAAATAAACCTTTCCTCCTTTAACTTTGGGTTTCAGGTATTTTGTCTTAGCAACAAGAAAAGTAACGAAGTCACTTTTCTTTTCTGCCTTTAGACATCAGAGCTCCAAAGTCTCCGGCTCTTGGACTCCACGATTTTCAACAGTGGTCTCCAGGTTATCCAGTGTAAGGCCTTGAGCTTAGTTAACCATTGTATCTTCTAGTTCTAATTCTTTGAACTTGGAGAGAGCTATGCAACTGGCAAATATCAGGTCCTGGGATTTCTCAGCCTCCAAAATCATGTGAGGCCATCCTCACAATAAATACCTTATATATCTTTATTTTTCTATCATCTACCTTCTATAGGTTCTTTTCTTGAGAAAATCCTTACACATGGGATGATTTAAGTCTTTAAAATATACATTTGCTTACTTTTATTTTATATCATTTTATTAAAGTTTTGTAGGTCAGTAGCTATTTAGTATTACTTTTAAAAAATGGTATTTTAGAGTTTCATTGTTATTAAGGAAGGAAATACTAAAATGGTACCACATTATCAGGCTTTCATAATTTCTAAGTGATTTTTCTGCTTATAATTTTATATTTTCTAGGTAGACACAAAGGCATACTTCATGTATTTGAAGTTTAGATACATCATTTTTCAGCAGTTCATCTTTTATAAGGCAAAATTATTTTCTGTAATTATCATAAAAGACATGAGCATAAAAGTGGGCAGATTAAAATTTTTCTTTAATTGACTTTTTAATTTATATAAATTTCAATTAAATACTAATATTAAAAATGATGCAATATGTTTGCATCTAATGGGAAAAAAGTTTTGGATTAGCCTCTTTATTGTATTTTTTAGAGAAGTCTACAAGTCAGTTTCAGTAATAACTTTACAATTTCTATTTTCAAGCTTTACCTTCTGAAAAATGTTCAATGACTTTCAAAAGTCTAATCTTCACTTTATAGACAGAATAGACAGGTTTGTCAATCCATCTTTGGTCATAAAAGAGAAAATTGAGAAAAATTTTTCTTAGTTTTCGTTTAAAAATTATTTTTCACATGAAGCAACAAGTTCCCAAATAGGAAAAAATTTAAATACAAAGATAAAATGATCAGTGATTCACAACCATGCTATTTCTTGGTACATTTCCCAAAATGTAATACTGTCCATGTCCATGTTTTTAGATGAATTCTATGACCTTACAGATATCTGTGTATAAAGTTCTACTAAAACGTCTCCATCAGAAAGGCATCATAAACTTCTGTTGCATTGGTTGAAATGGCCAAACCTTTACTTCTGCAAATATCAGAAGATAGAGATGAATAGTAGTGAACATTGCTATTATTTGACGAACAGTTTGGAACATGTGTCCAAGTCTTGAGGAAGTGACTACAGCTCCGTATCTTTTTTCTTTCAAGTCATTTATAGCTAAATGGATGCATGTTAAGGCCATACTCTTAACTGAAATAAATAGGACACACATGTGTAAATACCGAATAGTTTCTCTAGTGCGAGAAGCTGAGAGTATAAATAAGGATGAAAAGGATTAATAACTAATAATTGATACTTTGAAACAGGAAAAAGTCCAAAGGGGTAGGGGCTGTGGGAGGAGATGGGGAAAGGAAAGAATCAAAAGGAAAAATTATGAGAAAAGAAAAAAAAATGGAAAAGAAGTCTACGTAAATAGGGAAGGGTGGAGGGGTGAAGGGATCACAGGTAATGGGGAAAAAATAAGAACCAAGATACATCATGTACAGGTACAATCACCCAATGATAAATGTAAATTAATTGTATACCTAAAATGTACCAATAAAAGAATTTAAGCAAAAAAAATTCCATACGGTGACAGAATTGAGGTATATTCAGTTTTTTAAAGTTTTATAACCTCTATAAGATAATTTGTGGTAATGAGTGTGCTTATTTGAAGTTTGTACATGTATGAACAAACCACAATAACTAAAGCAATAATTTTAGAACTAGGACTAACAAAATATTTTTTCACACAAACCATTTTATCATTGACATTATTTTAAAATTGCTGGCCCAATTTGATAATATCAGAGGACTGAGTTTTGATTGGTTTTGCTGCTGTTTTAAATTTTTCTGGAGATGATATACAGCTTTAATCATCTTAAATCCATCACTCCTATAGCATTTTACTTGATGTCAGTCTTTCCCCTACCTTTCCAATATTTACTTATTTTTTTATTCTTGTAGTCTTGCCAGACAGAATATTATCACACTGTGCCAGTGACAATGAGCATTCTTGATTAAATCTTGACTGAAATGAAATTGTCTGAGTTTTTTGTTATGTACAAATTTCCCATGCCTATTTTATAGATAACCCATTATAAAGCAGATTTCTTTAACTACTAACTAAAAAATTCCAAGTGCGAGATTTTGTAAAACAACTTTCTGCATGTATTATGATCACTTTTGGGCTTTTACCCTTCAACCTATGAATATCATATTAGTGGCTTTCCTAAAATTGAAGCATCCTTGAATTTTGGGGACAAATCCTACTTTTTCATGTTGTGTGACTCTTTTGTCTGCTGCTTTTAGTGATTTTCTGGTATTTTGTTTATAAGCATTTAGTATAGGGTTAGTGGTTGCATTGTGGTGTATTATTCTCAGTTTTGATGTCAAGGTCACAGAATACAGAATGAATTGAATGATTTTCTTTTTTATTATTTATTGTACTTTTAAAGATTGTATACGGACATATGAACCAAGATATATCATGTTAAGGTACAAATCTCCAATTATGAATGTCATCATATTGTATACCTAAAATGTACCAATAAACTTAATGAATAAAAAAAAAAAGTCTTCCTTGCAGTCTTGATCTTTTAAATCTTTTTTAAAGGATTATCTTTGTGTTTTGTTGCCTTGTATCTATCACCCTCAGAATTCGGTTTATAATATTGTGGTAGTAAGTGAGCCTATCTTGATTTTAAAACATAGATGTGATTGATAGTCCCTTTGCTTCATCTCTTGGAAATACAATTTTGATTATATTAGAGCTACAAGATTTCTCCTCTATTAACAGTGTTTTTTGAGGTGGGGTTTGGACTTTTCTGTGACAATTTTATTTTCTCTCTTGCTGGTGATTTTCCTCAGAAGCCTATCAATTCTTGGTTATATCTTCATGTGTAAATGAGGTTCTAGGTTGTACAGTATTAGTATCTGAAACAGCTTCAAGATATCTGCAAACAGCAAAGATGTTGCTAATGGAATCTGAAAGCCTTTCTCATCACTGCACACCTCTTCCTCTCCAGCCGTGAGAACAAACAGGCCCCCAGACAATTAGAGCAAAGATTAAAGTGGCTGAAAAATGATCACTTCTTTTTAGTACAAAAATATTCATTTGTAAGAATAAGAGTAATTGAGAACTATATCCAATACCTTTGTGTAGTGCCTAAACCCTATACAATTATGAAATGTAAGTTAAATTGCCCTTGCTTTTTATGGTTCATAGAAATTAGGAGCCCTGTCACAAACAAATGTGGAGAAGAATTTTCCATTTAAGTTGATGTGCACAAACCTAAGCTCTTGCCCATCAAAAAAAGAGTTAAGCAGTTTCCAAATTCTCAGTTGCTTGAGATAGAACTGCAACCACTTTGCTACAAATCTTACCAAATCTTAGCCTGTGATGTGGGACATATAAGGAAAAATTATTAAAATTAAATATTTGTAATTTTAAAAATAGTGAGACCAGGGTTTCTCCTTGAATTCCCAGGAAGTCCTATCTTGATTTAGGTAGACGAGGGGAGATCATGATGAGAACAACTCATCACGTGGAGACACATTGCTGTCACTCCTCAGGGTCCTTGTTAGCAACTGTGGAAAGGTGGATGCTTCCCCAGGATATCTGGAATCCACCTTTTTCTCTTTTTATGTTGTCAACACCAGAAGGGATCACTGAGGAGGCTGTGAAATTCATCCAAGATGCTGGAAAGCCAATGTTTAACCTCAGATTGCTGTGAAGTGGACTTTTAATAGTACATCCACAAAGCTTTCTCCTAAACTGCCGTATTTGCTAGATCTTAATGTGGGTGCTGAGGATTCTGGTACATGGTACTGATACCAAGGGGTCTACCCATGCCCTCTTGTGCTCTTAGTGCTCCATAGACATTTTAGTCTAGCAGCTGAATCTCCCCTTGGGCACAGGATAGTGATGAACGCTGGCACACACCCATAAAACACTGGCCTAAAACCTGTAGATCTCTCTTGGACTTCTCACCAACTATTCTTTCATGGCAAGTTTTTTTTTCCAGTAAGTTTCTAACTCTTTTATGCATGTAAACTGTTGACAGGTCTATCATGGTTGTTCTTAGACACAAAGATTTTATAGTCACAGGGTATAAGAAATTTAGTTTGCCAAGCTTGGAGCCAGACAAAAGATGAATATATAAGAGTGAATAGTTTCCTTTTTTTAAACTTGGGGATCTGGGTAGTAAATATAGATGTTTATTTTGATGTTATCTTTTAAAACTTAAGTAAAAAATATTACATACATGTTACACCTGAAATTTTCAAAAATGAAAATATGAAAGGCTAAAAGAACAAAGTTTTATCTAGACCCTTTCCTCATCCCAAAAACTAATATTTGAAATTGCATGGGCATGAATTTAAGACTCTATAAATAAATGTAATAAATGATCGTTGGTTTACATGGTATATCTTAAGAATTCTATAAAAATCTATCTACTGTTTAGAATTTCACCTCTATTTCATATTATAATTTAGAATGATCTTAAACTCACCTTCTATGTGAGCATTACTACTCAGCTAGGGAATTAAGACTGAAGTTGTCTTCTTTAGCTTAACTAATATGTCAACATATATTAAAATGGCAGATTTGTTAACTGTCATTTTGAGAGGTATAAAGTATCTGAGTCTCAAGGTTGTTGGGAAAAGTAACAAAAATTAGTATATTTCAGCAGCAACACAGCAAAGTCCTAGTTGTTGGGAAGGGGCAGAAATAAGAGGGAGACTTAGGTGTATCTGGGGAAGAAACCTGCAGGGCCTGTGAATTCCACCTCTGCAAAGACCTCGCCCCTCCACTGCCATCGTCCTGGTTTACTCCATCATTTCTCTGTCTAGATCATCATGATGGTTTCCTTGTGATTCCCCTTGACAAAAGTTTCCACTCTATTACCATCCATCCTCCATGCTATCTTTCAAAAACATAAATTCTATCAGTTATTTCTTTTCTTACAAACCTTCAGTAGTTATTACAGAATAAAGTAGAAATTCCCTGAAGTGACCTCAACCTCATTCTACCTTTTTTGCAGGATGTATTTGTCTTGGAAAGCTTGGTCCACGTGACTGACTGCCTTCAGATCATTACCACCGACTGATCACATGACTTTGGGTGAGATACCAAATGTTTCTTTCTCTCAGCTTTCTTTTCTTAAATAATGACAATAATTCTTACTTTTCATCAGGTAGTTCTGAAGGTTAATTGAATTAATACCTGTCTAGTTCTTAGAGAAAGTGATAGATGGTAAGAGCTCATAAATGTTAACACCTAGTATTAATACTGTGCCAAGTCTTAGATACCCTCCATTCTCCTAGTGACATGATTTTGCTTATTCTTTTCTGAGAGTGGTAAATTTACATATTTGCAGGTATACAGCCAAACAAGGAAGGGAATCATGTGAATTAAAGAGTATAGGTGCTTTTAAGGACACAAATTGTAAAAAAAAAAAAAAAAATTACTGTGCTGATCAAAGAAAGCACCTCTGTGATTCT
Source organism: Heterocephalus glaber (assembly GCF_053883595.1). Taxonomy (NCBI): domain Eukaryota; kingdom Metazoa; phylum Chordata; class Mammalia; order Rodentia; family Bathyergidae; genus Heterocephalus; species Heterocephalus glaber. The sequence continues at coordinate 10,645,354 of NW_028258403.1, read as the reverse complement.
TCTTTTATGTCTATGGTAAATTGTGATCCATCAATCAGGGTTAACAGTAAATATTGTTTCTTCCATTAAGATTTTTTTATTTCTTCCCTCCTTTTTAGTGACAGAGTATTTATTCTCTCATTACAAGGTTTCCATTTATTTTTCTGTTCTTACACACATTAATGTATTGACTGTATTCACTCTCCTGTTGTACTGTTGGTCATATCACACTTAAGTTGCCCACATAATTGTCTATCTACTTAAATATTTTTAGTTCTTTAAGAGAAATCAAAGTTGTTTGTCCATTTTTCATCTTTTCAATATCTACTCAGTTTTCATTACTTTTTTCTGAATAAATTGGACTAGTATCTGAGAAACATGCCATATGAAAAACCAATAATAGGGAGGGGAGAAAGGTTAAGAATTCAAGCTGGTGGAGCAATGAAGGCAAATTTAATCTCTATCACATGATTTTATTGGTTTTTACTAGAATCTCACTTATGGATGGTTGCCCTCCACTGTCTTTGGGCATATCTTACTAAAGACACCCTAATTTAGACCTCTGCCAATTCAACAGAATAAGAAAATTATAAAGCAAAGAATCTTTTCTTTTCTTAATAAGGTTGACTAGTTTTACATAAAATTTGCTAAGATTTGCTAGTCATAGACAGAAAACATTCAATGTTTAATAAAAGGGTATTTTTCTTATTTGTTAAAGGTGGTGATTTTCTTCTCTGTTTCAACAAATTAGTTTTTTCTGAACAAAATGGCTGAAACTGAAATTCTCATACTGTAAGTCCTTGATTTATGAACATTCCAGTTGCAAACTTTCACAGGTGTACTGTATAAGATTCACAAATGTACTTTATAAAACTCACTTTTTTGGATTACGAATGAATCTGACTTCTGAACATTCTCCCAGAGCAGAACTCATTCTTAAATCGGGGACTTACTGTAATTTACAAAACAGAAGGTCTTCTATTTTTAAAGATAAAGAAATAAGCAAACCAAAGGTAAACAAATAATGCTTTCTTTCCCATAAACACACAAACACATCACAGCCAAAACCATCAGTAGAAGGAGGCACAGCAAGCGTTTGGTGGCAAGCTCTGTCGACCTGAGCAGCCCCATTTTCCGCTATGGAGAACATGGAAACCAAAGACAGTTCCCTCTTCGTCCTCGCCACCACATTCACCAGGCTCTGTGGAGGCTCCTCCCTTCTGTCTGGGGCAGTGCCCTCTTAAAGGCCTGAGCTTGGTGCCAATTTCCAAAGTCATTGTTTTCCCTTTTGCTGAAGACACACTTTTTCTTGATTATGTCATATCCTACTTTGTATGTTTTGAAGGCCTCTAAGCTTTATTTCTCAATTTATTTGATTTAACAATTTAATATTATTGTTGTTATTATTATTGGAGAGGTCTTAACAAATAGAATATCTTTAAAACCACAAATGAAAACATCAGCACAAGAAAGGAAGGTAAATATTGTGAAGGCCTCCCTTCTCAAACAGTTCTTAACAAAGCATTTACCCATATCAATATGATCTTTCTATAAAAACACAATCCCAGGATGTATATGTGATCTGATTCAACAGTAAAAATAGAAACAGTAAGTTTGTGCTGATCTTCTCCAAATTCATAAGAACTCCAAATCTGATGATATAAATGTAATTCTGACTAAATAAAGTCAACTGATCAGATAATGCACTAGATTAAGTAAAGAATGTGATACTTTTTAATACATCTTTTTGGTGTTTCTAACAAAGCTCTACTTTTTCGTCTCCCTGAGACACCTAGCCCTTCCTAGAAACGTTACTGTCATTATAGTACCTGCAGAGTGATACCACTAGCAGACCTGGCTGTTTGCTTCTGAATAAGAACAGCTGTGCAACAGACTGTCTGAACAGTCCCCATTTCGGGATGCACCACGGCTCTCTGACACTGAGGCAGCACTGCACCAGCTGGCTCTGTGCTCGGTGCATGCTATTCCTGGATGATTTACCTGTTCTCAGTCCTGTCACCTTACTGTTTCTGCCATCTAATTAAAAACCCATGTTACCAGATTCACTCTGCTACAAATTAGCAATGCTATCTGTATTCTTTCTGAGCCTAAACTGGCCATTTTTACTCTTATGATACATGATTTATTTTTAAATTCATACAAGATGCTTGATTATTTATTTGTGGTATATTTTAGTTCTCTTGTGGAGTCTCGATCAGAGTAATCCTCTTCTAATGTATTCATATAGCGTGAAGATCTAAATTTCCTAATCAAAATCATGTCAGCAAAAGTAGAGCTGCTCTTAGGATAACATTTTAGTCTAGAAAATGATTTTTCTTTAAAAAGGATTCAATGGACATGATGACATAAAAAGAAGTGGCAAAATTACACACAATCAGTTCACATAATCAAAACAGCAATGTTTTGTATTCAGCAAGGATTTCTTTTTTACTGTAATAAATGGGACAAAATAGTCCTTTTGGGATTCTGCAACTGTATTATGGCTACAAATGCAATACTAGTAATTTTCTACAGAATTAAAGACAAGAATTATGAGAACTTCAGAACAAAGTATGCCCTTGAGACATAGTCCACATATATATATATATAATGTTTAGATAACATTATATATATAAAATGTTTAGATAACATTTCATCCCTAACACTAATGCTCTCTCTTTAATTTATTAAGAACCCAGTATCAAACCAACATCAGTCTATTTTTAAAGTAGCCTGATTCACAAAAATAGTTAAAATGGTTGCATTTTAATCACAACTTACTGGAAAAAGAAATATTGTGGTATTTTAATACATGCATATATACAGTATTGGAATTGTATAAAGTACACAGAGCACTACTGGATCCATCAGGGAAAGCTGATCCTGTGTTGTAGGGCACTCTGATGATGGCCTTTGTGTGTATTTCTAGCAGAACTGCATTCTGGATGTGCATGTAAACTGTGTTCAGTGTTTCAGAAAGATTGGGAAATAAGTGTCATATCTTGCACATCTTTATAATCCCTGAATCTAGCTTGGACCTAACATATGGCAGATATTCCAAAAATGATGGTTGACTGAATTCATTAACATTAACTAGTGTTTGTATGAACTAACAGACTAGGTTAATTGCCTTCATAATTCATAAAATTATATCATTTTAATATCTGCAAAAAAGTAGCCAAGTTAGTTCCAATGAATAAATGGACATAATCAAAATGCTCTTTTGATTTATAATCGAAATTTATATATGAATTTTACCTAGTTAGACAATCACTTCCTTTCAAAAATGAAAGTGTTTGTTTTTTGGCATACTTTTGAATTTGAGGGTTTTATTTATATTTTGCATTTATTCACTTTTTACTGGAAACTCTAGAAAACCATGGAGTTTGGAATCAGCACTTTAAATACTGCAGTGGCTGCATCTGGCGAGTAAAAAAAGAGCAATAGAGAAGCTAGAGAGTCAAGCATTGTAGGTATTTCTCAGTAGTTACACTGCCTTTTTCAAGCAGGGAATCAGAGCCTCAATCCAGGACACTTACATATGTCACAGTTGATTACAGAAGCCTTTTGTTATGAGCCTGCAAGTCATGAAGAAATTATAAAATGCCTAGAGGAAAATACCATTGAGAAAGACCTTGTTTTCCAAGGGACAGTTCTCCTACCTTTCCTTCTCTCAGAAGATATTTCTTCCTCTTTCAAACCATAAAAATTTTAAAGAAGGCTTTCACCTTTATGCAATCAAGCTTTAAATTAGAGTCATATATTAAAACAGAGTAGCCAACTAATGGGATGTTTTCAGAGATTACTTTTTGTTATAAATAATACCATAAGTGTCTGAAATTACACTCATAAATTTACAGTAACTGGGATTCTAGCCAAAGTAGTGAACAAGATGAAAACATAAATAAGCAATAATATCATTGATGGAAACATACTCTACTTTTGTAACCATTTGTCCTAAATAGAACACCTTATATGCTACAGAAACAGCCCAAAAGTAGGTGAAAGACAAAGTACAATGTTCAGAACATTGAGAATCTATCCGGACAACTCCAGGAGACATATAGATCTATGAAAGCACATAAAGTCAGGAAATGCAGAAGGTGAAGATAATAAAGAGAAACACTCTAGAGACAAAATTCTCATATTGTAAAGAAGCTCTCGGTAAACCTAGGGGCAGATCTGAAGCCCTTCATTGCTTACCAGGGAATACCAGCATAGACCCCAAAACTAGGAAATTTGGTTTGTGAATAAAAAGAAAGAGGCCAAAAAATAAGAGCAAGAACCACAATTTTGCATACATTTTTCTTATGACAATATGTAGTTCTCTAGATGGATCACATTTGCATGTTTTTATTTTTTCTTAACTATTACAATTGGAATTTGTGGCTTGCCTTTATGCTTTTCCCATAATACTTTCTAAGCTTGAAAATCTGCTGATGTATATTTCTCTAATCCTTATTTAATTAAAAAATTATATCCAATTATATTATGCATCTATATGCTAAAATATCCTCAATTATTTGTACATTAGGGTAGATAATTTGAAAATTAAAATAAATGCATATATGTCTATGTACATATAATCTTAAACACAAATGTAATCAATTATATATTATATATAAATTTATAATTAGTAGTGTATGTGACTACTTTAATTATGTACACATATTTACTTAGCTATTAATTTGGACATTTCTATTATTATGAAAAGTTTTAAAATGCATTTGTTCTTTAAAAATGTTATTTAGTTCTCTGAACTGATTAAATCTTCACTCATAAATTTTAATGAACAGCTTCAAATACTATGAACCATACACAGCTGAATTCAGGGAGTCCCAACCCACATTAAGGATCATCTTGGAACATTTGTCCAAAATAAAAGGCAAATGATATGTACCTTCCACTGCCTATTAGAAAAAATGAAGCAATGCCTGGTGAGTTGCCCTAGGGTTTGGAGGTTGTATAGTACACGTGTTTGAATGCCATTTGACCTTGGCATTTGTGAAGAACCAAGACAGCTATTTTCTCTGGGGCCAAACAAGGGGCTTGGTATCAGCCCCAGGTTGCAGTAGAAACAGCTTTGCCACTTGGCCTGTATGTTCTGGAGAACCCATCATGGCTTATATCAGTGGGTGGGAAGCACTACTACATGTAGGTTTTTTGGCAAGCCCTGATGGGCAAATCATAGCACAGGCAGCAAGCATTCCAAAGCAAGGGCATTCCTTTTGCAGTGGACAAGCAGAGTATATGCTTTGTAAGAAATTGGTACATGTAGGTTTCTGGTACATTGTAGAGAAGAGGCTCACCTGGTGGATCAGAGGCAGCCTGAAAGAACTGGCTGACTACGAAGGCCTAACCTGTGAGTGCTGTCTGATCCAGTGGCAGCATTTTGCCACTTTATTCTTTCACCCATAGCCTGAAACAAAGACACTTAAAAAGTCTTTTTTTTATATGCTAGATTGAATCAAAAAACATGGAATTTTAATATATAAAATGATGACTTGTGCTTCAAACTCATAGGAAAAGAAATGACATTAATGCAATGTCTTGCATACGCCCAAAATATGACTTCTTTCCCTCCCTCCCTCCTTCCTTCCTGCTGCCTGCCTGCCTTCTTGCCTTCCTGCCTGCTTCCCTTCCTTCTTGCCTTCTTTATAATCTGGTTTCTATTTTATCATATAATTTGATATCTTATTTCCTTTTTAAGCTACTAGTACATTTGTGTTTCCACAGCATATCATGCTTTGTTGTTTTGTGGTTATGTTTCTTGAAAAATTGTGTAGAAATTATAACCAGTCCCAGTTTCAAATGAATAGCTTACAAATTGATATAAAGCCATTTTTAAGATGACCTCCAAAACAGAGGAATACATCAATGAATATAATGTTAAAAACCTTCCAGCAATGAAATAAAATGCTTAAAAATTAGTAAATAAAGGTTTTTCAGGGGTTGAACATGTTTTAGCCAAACTGCAAACATTAATGGTTTAGTTGGAAGCAAACCTAACTTTTGGTTCATTCTCCTTTTTTATTATTAAGGTACCGAAAAGACAGAATCATACCATCTGATACCTAGAATTACCACTAAATAACTTTCCTACCACTAAAAATCAGGTGCTTAGGAAGAATTGCGGGGGAAGAACTGCCCTTGTCATCTGGCAAGTTAAGAAAGTATTTGTGCTGCTCAGTTAAGAAACATTTGTCGCCAAGAGAGGAGGATAAGTTTAAGCACAAGGGAGAAAAAGGCATATTGATTTTTTTTCTCCACAAAAGGTACAATAAGATCAGTTCAGTGATTTTTAACTTAACATATTTAGAGCCATTAATATTTAGAGACTATTTTATTCCACTTTATTTACTATAATAATTGTACGAAAAACTGAGACTAATGATGAAAAAAATTAAAAATATTTCATTTAAGGAATTGATCATAGAGGTAGCCTTTTCATGTTACTTTTAACAAAACATCAAAAGGTAAAATGATATGACGATGACAAAAAGCACATTAAGGAACAGTTAGTGCAAGTCTTTTTATTTTACAAATGAGCAAACTAGCCCAAGTGGGAAAGCAGGTGCTGATGTCCATGATAGAACTTTGATGAGACATCATGTCTCCCAGACCCTGTGCCTTATTTCATTACATTCACAAAACAAGATGAGAAACATTCAGGACTTGGGAGTAGGGACCACCTTGAAATGGATTTGTCAACTGTTGTATACGTATGCTTTTTCTCAGTGTATCTGCCATGTGTAAAGCAATTGGTGCTCAAGCATGCTAATTACTACTTGAGTGTGATGCAAAGACTGACTAGTTTGTGAGGAAATATGTCACCCAAAAAGCAAACTGCTTGGATGTTATTATTTTTATAGCAAAGATAAAATTGATTTCAAACTAAAACATGAATAACTTAACAAATATATAGAGAACAGCAGAGAAGGAATAAGGATTTTAGAACAATGAACTTAAAGGATATAATTATTTCTGACATGTTTCCACATTCCTTCAACTACAAGTCACTTGATAAAAATGACCTGAACAGTTTTTTTTTTTTTTTCAGGTGCTTATAGCTTCACTCCCAGCAGTGTCATTTTAACTAAGAGAAATGGAGCCGATTTGTACTTTTTCTCCTCCTGCATCAGTTTCAATTCCTTTTCATATACTTGCTTTTATCTAGGTGTCAGATTCTCTCTAAACGATAGATTGTAATCTCAGCTACAGAAAAAAATGAAACTTAGAAAATGGATGCATTTGATTTTTAGAGATGTGGGCTAGTGGGGTGGCAGCTACAGAGAGAGGAGCCTCTAGCGAACATCAGTGTTATGCATGCTTTCTATTCACCTGTGGTCCCGTGAAGAAAAGAGTATTTTGTAAAAAGATTTTTTTCTGTTTTTTTGCATTCTGTAAGATTATTTAATAAGTTTTTCTTCATTAGGTCTCAGAGGATAACTCAAAAGCTCGGCAAGTGTCAGAATATGAATTACATTCATAACTACAGTCCATCTCTCTCAGTTTAAGTGTACAGTATATAAATGAGCCATGTAGTCACGTATTCAATATTTTTTATATATCGACAATTTACTTATGATATATATATTGGAAAGAATTTAGCAAGGTAAGTGAGGAATAGATAAAGTTTTCCTGGAGCCTGTAATCTAATGAGAGGCAAGGATGTAAAGAGACAATAATAGAGTATAAAAGATTTTATAGGGGGATACGTATTCCTGCACCTGGCTTCTTTAAGGTGGGGATATTTCCAAAAATATATTTTTTTATCAAAAGGAGCTCTTCAGTTGCATAAGTTCTGTGCATGATTACTTCACACGAACTTGAAATAGAAGTAGTTTGGGGGGAAAAAGATGTTGGAAAAATGTTAAGTTTTGCTGAATTAAATTTCCCACTGTGGTTTCATTTTCAGTTTTGTAACAGTTTCAGAATATTAGGTATAAATGTTAACACAGAAATATATTTGATAGTTAAATAAAATGTTATTTGTAATACAACAAAGTAGTATTTCCTTATTTGAGTGAGTAATTGTGAAGTAATAGTTTTTACATTGGCAAGTCCCATGGGATATAACCAGAACCAATTATTGGGAAGTGACTTCTATGTATTAACTCATTTAACCTTGCAGTACCTCTGGTAGATGTATATGAATGCTGCTTCTATTTTACAGGTAAGAAAAATGAGACCAGAGAAGATAAAGACCTTTCCTAATGTCACACATCTAGTTAGTAATAAAAATTAGACAATGACTTTAGAGAATCAATTGTCAGTCTCAAATCCAGGGATTTAAATTTTGTACCCATGTATCCACAAGAACTACTTTGAACAATGGGTCTATATGTTCAGAAAATATTTTAGCAATGTTGTTTCTTGAATTCTCTTTGTATTAAAAATGTGAATTTAATTTTCTGAGCTCATATAACCCCATTTAAAATTTAATTTTATTTAAACAATGGCAGTAGCAATCAGACATGTACTACCAGAAGTATCATAAAAATAATAATTAGATAGAAAATTGATATATATATCATTTTAAAAAAATATTTTGTTTACTCGTGCATTATTATTTATAACCCGCAAATCTTATTCTTTATTATCACATTTGCATACATTTGTTCTAATATCTTGCTTTATGCATTCCTTTCTTCTCTCTCTCTCTCTCTCTGTCTATTTCTGTCTGTCTCTGTCTCTGTCTATCTTTCTCTTTCTCTGTGTATTGTGGTGCTTGGTATCAAACCCTTGAGCATGCTGGGCAAGTGTTATACCACTAAGCTTCATTCCAACCCACTTCTCTTTTTCTTCAACTCTTTCTTGCCAAGTGAGTAGTTTTTTCCATGTGCCTAGCTTGGGGTCTACTCTTCAATCTGAGTTGCTGCCCTCGCTCCTAGGTTAAGATTTCCGCCTGAGCCTGGGGTGGAGCTAGGTAAGAAGGAAGAATGATGTTCCTTAGGAAGGAGCAGGGAAAGTGCATCGTCCTGTAGGTTGCTACAAACAGACTTTCTCTGCCTGTGGTCTTATCCCACATGACTAGCTCTCAGGGCATGCAATGTTTCTTTACACTAAGGTGTCCTTAAAGCACTTTTATTTTAAATTTAGTCCCCGGTCAGTGATACCCAACATTCTGATGTTATTTCTGTTTTCTCATTGTTTGATAGCAGAGTTGTGATAAGTGTGACTTTGATAATTAGGTGAGACACTCCTATTGAGAACTCCTTAATAAGTATTTATCCCAAATGCATAGACACTTTCAGAAGAAGTACAAATAATCACTAAATACAACAAAAAAAGTTCAATGTTGCTAGCCACTAGAGAAATGTATATTGAAACTTCTTAGAGATACCATCTTACCCCAGAAAGAATGACTATTATCAAGCCATCTAATTATAAGAAATGTGGGTAGGGATGTGGGGAACAGGAACTCTTTTACATTGTGGGCAGGAGTGTAAGCTAGTATAACCAATATGAAAATAAGTGGAAATTCCTCAAAAAATCGAAAATAGAAATTCCATGTAACTCAGCTATTCCCCTTTAAGTATCTTCCCCAAAGAGTTAAAATTATCATATTACAGGGATACAAGTATATCTATGTTTCTAGCAGAACAATTTATAATAGCTAGATCTTGGAAACAGTGTATACCTCCATCAACAGATAAATGAATAAGGAAAATGTGGTATTTAAACACAGTGGAGCACTACTCTGTCATAATGAAAAAATAACTTGAGGAATAAGAGAAATGGATGCAACTTGAGAACATAATGTTGAGTGAAATAAGTCAGACACACAAGCTCAAATATTGCATGGTTTCTCACATGAGAAACTCAAAGTGCATATATGCAAATGAGGAACAAAATGAAAGATAGATAAGTAGAAAATGGAAAGAGGTTCAAATGGTTCCCTAAATTAAAACATTTTCATATATATGCTAATTTGTTTCATTTCTCCTACTAGTTTCTCTCAGCTCATTGAAAAGAGAGTTTTATGCTAGTATCTGTTTCTTCATTGTAACAGAATCTTTTTTGTCAGTTTGCACTCTAAGTAGCTACTTTGAAGATAACAGTACATAATGTGTTAACTATTGTTACATTATTTTGTTATGAAATTTTGTTTTATTTTTTCCACAAAAAAGTATTTCTCTTGAAATCTGGATGAGAATCCTACTGGAGGGTAAAACAAAAGCAGTAACAGCCTACCACCTACAACTCTTAGATCACAAATATTTTGAAAGCCTCCAAGCAAGCCCAGCTTTTCTTTGTTGGTGTGTTGGTGGACCTTTTTGGTAAGAGGCAGTCAGTGGTGATTTAGCCTGCAGGAGTAACCTGTAGTAGACTGGAGTCTGGGAGGTGACGTTTTTTCCATGGCAACCTCATAGTTGAGTTTCTCCACTGCTTTCACCTTCTCTTCCCTCCAGCAACACCGGTTCTTCCCTTCAGTCCTGGTGGTTTTCTGGGGGGAAGAACACTGGTAATTTCCCATTGTTGTTATCACCTATGTGCCTCAGATCTCAAGTTGGTTCCATTAGTTCTGCCCGTGCATCTGTAAAATGTTTCTTCATTAAATTCTCAAAATTCCAGCAGAGGGTTCCATCTGTTCCCTTCTGGGATCATCACTATTATACAATGCATTTTAAAAGCTCAAAATTTCCCTAGTAAGGACTTCAGAGCTAAGGCCTCTGTCAGCACCTATTCTGGGCCCCAAGTTAGAGCAGGGTGACATTTGGTGCAACTGCTGCCCTGGCACATTTAGATGACGGCCAACATCACAGCCTAAAATGTAGGCGTCATTACTGTACTTTTGTATTTCAGGATTTGTTATTGATATGACACCACTCTTAGGACCAAATTCTGTAAAGTATGAGTTTGTATTTGTAGGTGGTAGAAGATACTGAAACAGGCCTAAATATTAAAGAATACATATTACCTCATGTAATCCTTAAAGACTAGAAGTAAAAAAAGCCATAAGTCATGATTCCACAGAGAAAAATTCTCTGTTTTGTATCTTTCTTCTTCAGTTTTCTCACACTGACTTCATTCTTGTAATAGCTTCCTTCATGGTTCAGGATGGCTTCTTGGAGCCCTGGATCCTCATACCTTTCATACTTCTCTCCTGCATACTAGGGCTGGTGCACTAATAACAACAATGACGACAAAAATATTTTTTAAATTAAGCAACAGAGATTTCATGATACCTAGCAGAAAAATATTTAAATTGTGAGTAACTGAATATCCAATAGATGCTTTTATGTTTCTTTAAATATTAGATGATTGAAAAATACACTCAAGGATTTGACTGTATTTTGTAGTGACAAAATGGCTTAAAATCCTTCCAACTTGTGCCAGCCTGCACTTATCTTTTTTCATTTTTATTTATAATTAGTCCTCAGACAAAAGTCATCTTCTTCATGACATCATTATTAAACATATGTAGTGCGTGGTTTCATAAGAATGGCAGGGTGCCAAACTTCTAGCTATGTAACAAAGAGCTATGAAATTCTTTTGTAGGTCAAGTAGTGCAAGAAAGTAACAAAAGACAGCAAGAGATCGATGATACAATCCTGTGCAAAAAACATGCCTCCACATTTTCCACTTTCTATCCACCACCTACTTCCGTAATTTCAACTTGTTTCTCCATGTGTGTTCCAAATAACTAGAATTTTGAGCTATAATAGTAAAGTTACATGTATGATCCACTAAGTTTAAGAAATGCTGGATTAAATATATATTTTCATATTTAGATTTCTAGGACATTTATTATGAAAATGTGCAGTGAAAATGGCTAAGAGGGTGGACTATTTTTCTATATTTTTCATAGAAATTTCTTTGAGACTACTGATGGAAGGAAAATATTTAAAGAAATTACTGACATCTGAGCCTAGTTATCTTCTACTTACATTTAGAATGTGTAAATGTCTACATGGTTTGAAAAATTATTTAATTCATTCAGCAGAAATATAAGCTGCTTAGCTGCTTTTTTTGTTTGAAATAGTGCAAAGGACCAAGCAGGAGCCATATAAATTTTGAGGAATAAACATTACTATAAAAAACACATACATCTATTGATGTATTGACAGTGTTCCATTACGCTTAGGACATTGTACTAAGCCCCTGACTAACAGTCTCATGTTATGATTAGAAAGATGAAACCAACATAAAATGTAATTAAATCTATCGGGTACCACATACTAAGTGACAAATATCATGTAGCAGGTGTTCAAGTTAGGAGGTCATCACCAAGGGCTGAAAAGGTGAGAAAAGGTTTTTTTGAAGAATGTGGGAGCTAAAATGAACTTTGAAGGAAGGATAGGGTTTGTAAGACATCTGGGTGAGGAGGGCATTTTGAGATCCTCTGAGAATGGTTTCTTAGAGAATTGGGATGATTCCTCTGAATTACAAGTTGATCTCTCATTACCAGGCTAAAAATCAGCTTTGTTCTTTATCAGTGTAGATTGAACATCTTTGCTTTTAAAAAAGATGTAGAGACCATGGTCTATCTGAGGGTTTATAAATATTACTTACCATTTAAAGAGTTCATTATATCAGGATTGGTTTTAAAACATCGATATCACTTTGGAAATAGGAGACGTTGTAGCGTTTTGATGCATTTTTGGACCTTGCCAAATCTAAATGACTATCAGAAATCTAATAAGAGCTGAAGTACTTGCCATAGAAAGCGCTTCTTATTGTCATCTAATTTCAGGGTAATTGATGTGGGGTAGCGGAAAATCATGAGGACCAAAAATTGTAGATTCTGTAATTTTCCTACCTTTTGCAATTTTTTTTTGTTTTTTTTTTCACAGCTAAGTTTTCATTTTAAAGAAATATATTTTCTTTTCTTCTCAGTAATAAAGATAAAATTTCTTTAAAATTTCTTCCAAATTGCCGAGGATTTAGCTCAGTGGTTCCACCGCCTGCCTCGCAAACACAAGGTCCCAAGTTCGATCCCCGATACTCCCTCCCCCCCCCAAAAAAAATTCCCTCTCTGCAATACTTTAGGGCCGGGGATTTAGCCCAGTGGTTTTGTCACCTGCCTTGCAAGCGCAAGGACCCGAGTTTGATCCCCAGTACCCCCTCCAAAAAAATTCTTCCAAAATGAGACTTTATTTGACAGCTATACTGGTTTCAATTAATCAGAAAAAAAGCCTATATAGTAAGCTGTAATTAACTCTTTTCCATCTTAAAAAGCTATACAGAATATTTGATCCTTTAAATTCTAGTTGTTTCTGAAATTTTTATGGTTTCATAAGCACTCAGCTAGAGTTAGGCATTTAAAATTACCCGATCACTTTCTATCTCAATTTTCTTAATTGAGCATTTTTATTATTTATTAATAAAAGTGTTGACCCTAATCACTAAAGTCATGTTCCAATGGTTTATTTACTTTATTTTGGTGAATGACAAACCTGACAACATATGAATGTGAAAATAGAGCTATCATCCAAAGTCTAAATCATTAAGTGGAAATCATAAAACTCTGGATAAAATTATAGCAGAAAGGCAAAAGATGGATGAGCAAATCATAGACTATATTTTCAAAGAATTTTATTATTTTGGCAGAATTTTATTATTTTTATTATTTTGTGATTTTCCTCCCTCAGCCTCCTAAGTTCTGGCTTCACAGGCGTGTTTCATGACACTTGGCTTTACTTCAAAGGTTTTTCATAGTATGCTGGGGAGAGGGGTGCTAAATAGAGGTGTTGAGATGAATCAGTGTAAAAATGTTAAACAGTTTAAAGAATATAGTAAGAAATCAGAATAGAAATGAAGGACAACTGTTCTACTTATCAGGAAATATTTCTTGTGATAAAGAGAAATTTAAGTTATGCCATTAAAAGAAAGTGACAATGTCTATAGGACAAAGTGAGATCTCGAGAGAAAGATGCAAGTCATAATTATGTTAAGAATAAAAATAGAGATAGAAAATAAAGTCTTTAGAAGATAGTAATTTCCACTGAATTGACCCTTGAGTTATTAGCAAGGAAATAGCCGAAAGGTAAATAGTAAGGGTCACCTTGAAGTGCCTTAAGAAAGACAAGGTGCCGGTCTGGTCTTGGTTTCCTTGACAATGGGAGAGGATTAGTTAAAAGACTTTATCACAGACATGGAGATTGTAGATAGATGTAGATAAAACTGTGGGTAGATTACTAAGTACATAGAAGAATATTACTTTAATTATAGAGTCTGAGTTAAGTGTAAGAGGGAGAATCCATAAGCAAAATAAAACAACTCAGGTCAAGTAGAAGGCAACATTTGAATTTGACAAAAACATTTAACTAACTTAATTCTTATTTCTTCATTTGAAATGTAAAATGTTGAATGAAAATTTTCTCTCATATGTAATTAAATATAGACGGAGGAATAAGTAATAGCTCACTATTCCAAAGATAGCTCTTAACGACAATAATAATTTCTTATAAATTAGAATAATTAAGCATTACTATATTTCCATAGCAATAGATGATAGATTATAAAATAGTATTTACCCCACACTGTAATCATTCTTCCATCTCAAGCTTTGCATTATTCAAAATTTAGCATTGTTTCTCATCTTTTTAATTTTTTTTCCTGTATTTCTCTGAGGATTCAGACTTTTTAAAAAAATTGATGTTCTTAGTAAAGGCATTAATGTAGTATGTTTTCTTCTATGGAAATAGAGTTTTTGAACCTGTCGCCATTTTCTACCACATTTTCAGTAACTTCATTCTGTCTCTCTCCATTTCTCTTCTTGTCCTCTCTCTCTTTTTCACTGTCATCCACAGAAGGAGGGTAACCTAAAAAATATGTCCATTTATTTTATACTTCCTAACTACTTACTTTCATTCTGCTTTACTATTTCTTGGACAATAATTCATTGCTTTTATGTTAATTTTCATGTTTAATGTAAGAGCTCTTTCTGATGAATGACACAATTATTTGGTGCCTTTAAAATATTTCTAAATATACATATATATATATATATATAGCATTTGTACAGTGAGCTATATTTTTCTTTATATATCTTAAAAATACAGAGTTGACAGGTAAAATATGGGACACCTAGTTAATTTGAAAGTCAGATAAATGACACCTAATTGTTTTCTATGAGTTTGTCCCCAATACCCAATACTGTGCGGGATATATTCAGACTAAAAATTATTTGTTGTTTTTCTTAAATTTAAATTTAACTATCTTCTGGCATTTTTTGTTTTATTTTTGCTTTATCTGGTGACCTTTTATATATTTTAAATGCAAAATGCAAAGCAGACACATTTCCTTGAGAGTTTTTTTTTTAAGGTCTAAGCAACTGAGCTCACTAAAGACATTACTGCAGGCATTTGGAAGAGCTCCACCATTTGGAAAAAGCACATGGAAACATTTTTCAAATAGCTCAGCTAATGTAAACAGTTCTTAATATCACTTAACAATAAAAGAATTGTAGTCTTCTTAATAAAATAAATCAAATCCCACTAAATAATAGTAAATACTTTCTGAAGTAAAATGAAAAAGTGTTGATAACCTTATGCCAATTCCTAATATTCTTTAGACAACTTTACTGTTTTTACTATACTTGGAGAGCCATTATTCAAGAAATTTCATTGCTTTTAGCTAGTTCAGATCTGGAACTGGGTGTTGATACATTTTCTAGCTTTCAGAAGGACCTTAAAATTATATGGAGAGAACCTTATCAACATGGGATCATATTTGATTATTCAATTAGTCCCAAGATAAACTGATGGAAAATTCTTATTGATAAAGAATGTTTATTACACTGAGTGTACCATGACCAATATCTATTTATTATAAAAATTATTCTGAGCTATAAAAAGTGTTATTTACATATATTAACTTTCCATAATGAATATGATCATGTACTGCAAACATGTATTAATAAAAATAAAAATAAAAATAGTGTCGATTGACTTCAACTTTTGAGAAGACAGGTTGAATTCCTACCATCAAACTAAATTTTCTAGGCATCATATATAAAACAAACATAAGAAGACTCTGAAAGGTGAACAGAAAAACGTGTACAGATGAGAGATCTCAGGATTCAGAGTGAGTTTCTATGCTTTCTTTTTTTGCTTCTTATATCCCAGACTTGAATCTGAAGAATCTGGTAACAAAATGCCAGTGTGTACAGAGAAAAAAAAAGCTCCAATAACAACCTTATCTCCTAGGACTGACTGGAGCACCCAAGCAGGCAGAAAACTATAGACATGTAGTACTCCACAACAGCCATAGAAGAGCAAAGGGGAGCTGCCAGCACCATTCACTCTAGCAAAAGCCAAGTGAAAGCATAGACTTTTACTCCCTCTAGGCTGTAAGGAGGGCCCTCAAATCCCTCCCTGGGGTGGTATTAGAGAATGCTGAGTAGTGAGCTGATACTTTCATTTTTCATTCCTCTCCTTCCCAAAAGAGTAGTGGGTACTCTCTCCAACTTTCTCCACCTGTCTTCTACTGCTGTCTTATGATGTCAGTAGATACCACTTGGAGAATCTGAACTTGAGCCCCCTACCTTGCCATGATGAGGCCCCAGGCCAGCATCCTTTGTAGCCAGGTCTTTCATTCTCTTTCTGCCACTTCACTGGATGCCTGAAAGAAGTGATCTGACTCTCTCAGCCAGAAATAGATCAGTGGAGACAAAGTGAACCCAAAATAAGTTGAAGAAAGGAAGGAAAGAAGAGCAAAAAGCAAATGAAAACAAAAAAATCCCCTCCCCCGCAAGAAAACCAAAAAGAAAAAAAAAAAAGGAAAAAACACTAGAGAGAAATCCATAAAATAAAAATCTGGTTCTTTGTAAAACTTGTAAGGAAAAAAAGAGAAATATACTACAATTATCAATATCAGGAATTAAATAGGGATATCACTATATATCCTGTGGACATCTAATGAATTTTAGAAGCATGCTACAAAAGCCCTACACATGTAAGTTTGACAGCTTGATGAAGTGAATTAATTTCTTTAAAAAAACTACCACATTTATCCAATTGGAATTTAAAAATGTGAATGTTCCCATAACTACTAAAGAAATGAAAATTTTAATTTAAAAAACTCTCCTAAATAAATCTCCAGGCTCCTATGGGTTCACTGGAGAAGACTACCAAATGTTTGAGACTTAATAACACCAATACTACACAATTCTTCTGGAAAATAAAATTGAAGGGAATATTTACCAATTCATCATATGAATCTATAACTCATCTGTTGAAAAAACGACAAATAAATTGGGACAAAGGAAACCATGCATTTTCATCCCTCGTGGGTATAAATGCAAACTACCTTAATAAAGCGTTAGCAAATGGAATTTGCCATCATGTAAAAAGAATTAGACATCATCAACAAATGAGTTTTCTCCCAGGGATGTAAAACTGGCTCATTATTCAAAAATCAATTGAATCTACCATATTAAGGAAGGCTAAATAAATATCACATGATCGTACCAACTGGCGCTTAGGGAAGATTTGTCAGAATTCAATACGCATTTGTGATAAAAATTTCAGAAACCTGGGAATAGAGGGAAACTTCCAAGACTTAATAGAGGACATTTACAGAAAAAAAACCAAAACTACATCTTACCTTATACTTCATGGTGAAGGATAGACTGCTTTCTTTTTTAAAATTAACTTTATTGGTACATTTTAGGTATACATCATGATCACATTCATCATTGGAAATTTGTACCTGTACATGATATATCTTAGTTCTTGTTTTTTCCCATTCCCTTCCCTCCCTTCCACCTCTCCACCCCTCCCTATTTACAAAAGTTTTGTTTCCATTTTTTCCATCACTGGTTTCTTTTAAAATTTGGGAAATATATGTATCTATTCTCACCACTTTTATTTAAAATAAATGCTAAAACTTCTAGCAGTGTAATAAGACAAGTTAAAGACATACAGATGAGAAAGGAATAAATAAGGATAATCCTATTTTCAAATGACATGATTATCTACATGGAATATCCCAAGAAATCAGCCAAAAAAACTTTAGCAGCTGGCAATTTTGTTCAGGGAGGTAATAAAGTTGATATATACACAAATAAGTTCTATTTCTAACTATTAGTAATGAATATATGGGCACAAAAATTTAAAATACAGTACAGTTTATAATCACTCAGAAGACTGAAATAATTAAATAAAAATTTAACAAAACATTTACAAGATTTATATACTGAAAACTGCAAAGCTTATGGTAAAAGTCAAAGATCTATATAAAGGGAGAAATATGCCACATTAATATATCTCAAAACTTGAAATGGAAAGATTTCCTTCTTTCCCAAAATGATATTCAGACCTAATCTAATTCCTATCAATATATAGGGAAGATTTTCTGTATAAATAAACAAGACTATTTAAAATTTTATGTGGGCAGTACAAGAAGTTAGAATAGCTCACACAACTTTGAAAGAATAATAAAGTTGAAGAAATCAGTCTGCACATTTTCAAGACTTATTATATACTTCATTTTATGTTTATATTGGTGGAAGGGCAGAGACATAGATGAATGAAATAGAATAATCAAGAAAAGGACTCACACAAATATGTCCAGGTGATTTTTGAAAGATGTGCAACATAATCCAATGTAAGGAGGATTATCTTGTGAATAAATAGTGCCAAGGCAATTGGACAGCCATAGACGGAAATGTAACATTACCTAAGTCTCATGTCTTATACAAAAATTAACACAAATGGATTACAGACTTAAATGTAGAACATAACAATATGAAATGTTTAAAATAAAATGTAGGAAAGAGTGTTTAAAATTTAGGGTTGTTAAATAAGTTCTTAGGATTGACAACTAAAGCAAAACATATAAAGACAAAATTCATAAATCAACCTTCATCAACATAAGAAATTTTAACCATGAAAAATCCTGTTTAGAAGATGAAAATAAGGAGCTGAGAATGTATCTCAATGGTAGAGTGAGAACTTAGCATGCACAAGGGCATGAAGCCCTCCATCAAATTCTCAGAGGAGAAAAAGTGAAAAAAAAGAAAAGACACAGATTGTGAGAAAATGTAAAGCACGTATTCCTTAACTACTAGACTATTTGAAGAACCTGTGAACTCAACAATAAACATAACAAGACAACACAAAAACAGAAAAGCTAATAAGAAAATATTCAAGACAGGAAACCATGTTAGCGAAGAGAGTATATATACATATAAAGTGGTATCTCGGTTCACAAACTTGATTCTTTCCATGATTCTGGTTGCAAACTGAATTGGACAAGAATCAAATCAAATTCAATGGTTAGGTTCAATGTTGACCTTATGGGGAAATTTGATTTGGTTCTTGTCCAGTTTGCTTTATGACGAGAATGGTGGAGAGAGATTTGCATTCATGAATCAAGGTACCACTGTATATATAATAGTGACACGAAGAGGTGTTCAAAATCATTAGGGAATTGCAAAAGTGCAGTTTTTTGTTCTAAAGAATGAGCAGGCAGGCATAGAATAGAAAAAGATCCTTGCAAAATATACATCTGGTAAAAAACTGCTATCCAAAAATACAAAAAAGTCTTAGAACACTTAAAATTTGACAATAAGAAAAGAAACAGCCCAATTTAAAAATGGTCAAGAGACCTGAACATGTTCTTACCAAAGAGGATATGCAAAAGGAATGCAAGCACACAAAAAGTTATTCTAAATAATATTTCATAAGGGAATTGCAAATTAAAAACAATGAGAAACCTATTTGAATAGGGAAAATCCAGAACACTAGCAACACCAGATGCTGATAAGGATGTGAGAAAGAGAAACTCTCATTCATTGCTGGTGAGAACACAAAATGGTGCAGCCACCTTGAAACATTGGTTTCTTATAAAACCAAACATTTCATAGGATCCAACAGTGTACACCTTTGTGTTTACCCAAATGAACAAAAGCTTAATTTTACACAAAATCTTATATACAAGTGTTAATAGCAGTGTTATTCATAATTGCCAAGACTTGGACCCAAATAAGATGTATCTCTGTAGGTAAGTGAACGAGTAAACTGGGGTACATCCACACTACTCTGCACTAAAGTATGAGCTTTCAAGCCATGAAAATATATGGAAAATATATATCAGTAAGTGAAAGAAGCTACACTAAATGCAAAGAAGTTATATATTGTATGATTCCAACCCTATGATACTCTGAAAAAAGGGAAACATGGAAACAGTAAAAAGTTCAATGTTGCCGGGACTGTGGTGAGGAGAGACTAATAGAACACAAAGGACTTTTAGGGCAGTGAATCTATTCTGTATTATTGATGAATATGTATCTTTATACATTTATCAAAGCCCATAGGTTGTACAACACTAAAAATGAGTCCTAATGTGAAGTACATACTTTAGGTGATAATTATGTGTTGCCACAGTTTTTTTTTGGTTGTACCAATGTACCACCTTGGTTTGAATGTCTGTAGTGGGCAAGGTTGTACATGTGTGGGACAGATCGTGTATGAGAACTCTGTACTTTCTGTTCAGTTTTCCCATGAACCTAAAATTTCTCTAAGCAATAAATTTTATTAATGAAACCACAAGAAATTCCTACATGCCTATCTGACTAAAACATGAAAGAATTAAATGATCTAATGAAATAAAGATTCAGAGAAATGATTACTCTACCATTGCTGATGGGAATATAAAACAGGGCAGGCATTCTAGAAAAAAGCTTGACAGAATTAAATGTAAAATACTTTATTAACTACCAATTATTCTCCTAGGTTTTTTTTTTCAGAGAAATGAACACTTATGTTCACACGAAAACCGGTGCAAGCATGTTGAGGGCAGCTGTGTTTATAATTTTCTTAAATTGGAAACAACTGAGATACTCTTGGACAAGTGATTGATTAAAAAAACTGTGGAAGTTTCCATATGATGGGATACAAGAGCAATAAAAATGAAGAAATTTTTAACATATCACAACCGGGATGCATCTCTAGAGAATTAAGAATCCTAAAAAGTTACATACTTTCTGATTCTATTATATAACATTATTGCAATGACAAAATTACAGAAGCAGAACAGTTAGTGGTTGAAAAGTATAAGAAGAGCAAAGAGGTAGGAGGAAGTAGGTATGGTTATAATTGGCCGATCCTGTGGTGAAGGAAATGTTCAAGATCGTGACAGCATCAGTATCAACATCCACATCTTGGTTGTGATATTGCACCATAGTTTTTCAAGATGTTACTTTGGGGGGAAAAATGGAGGGAAGTACCTTGGATCTGTATTAGTTTTTACAACTGCATATGAATGTACAATTATCTCAAACTAACTTCATTAAAAATGTAGATTTTGAAGTCAAAGCGGAAGATATTGCGTAACTAATAATCTTAACAAGAAAAGAATACGGAATCAAAATCAACAAACTTAGAGGGACCAAACTGAAGCGACAGATGACAAGAGATTCCATTTTCCTTTATGTGAATGCTTTTTCGATAATTTTCAAAGGAATATTCAAGTTAAAGCCATTGTGTTTCTATTTTTGTGACAGTGGTTCTCACATGGATTGAGGTTTTTTTTTTTTTTTCGGTACCGGGGATCGGACTCGGGTCTTTGCGCTTGCGCAACAGGCGGCGAAACCACTGAGCTAAATCCCTGGCCCATCACCTGGATTGATTTTTGAGGCTGATATCTATGTATTTAATTAGGATATTGGGATGGCCTTCAGTTGTTCTTTACATTGAGAACAAAGGATAAAAGTATTTACTATGGAGAACAATTTTATGGGTTATGTCAAGAAATACACTTGCCTTTCACGAATGTTACGCAGATGCTCATTTTGAGAAGAGTCTCATTATTCTTTCCTTGAATTTACAAAACTCAGACGCAGAAACAGATATTCCTTGATTTTTACTTTGTATTTAGTTTTCCTAACTTTTTAGAAACTCCTGGATTCAGGTTTGATTAGAGGCAATCACAGAAAGATATTAATGATTAAATTAATGATTAAATCTTGAAAAATTTAGGAAGTACTATCAATACCATTGACTTGTCCATTGTTGTTCACTCTCAACCAGTGCTATTTTTGAGCTGAAATGAGTTTGAAGCCACAGCTAATTTAAAGGTGTAGAAATGATTGAACACTTATATGATCCTTATCTTTCTCCCTTTTAAACTTTATCAGTTAAATGTTTATTAAGAATAATTGTGTTGTTTGGTGATTCAAGTGGAGGCTAGCCAGAAAAGATTGCCATGACATACCTGGAAGATTCATCTGACATTTTTAATTTCAATATTTTTACTTAAATATAATTTGAAGAAGAATAAGAAGCAGAATTAAGATAAAATGGAAATCAGCTGCGTTCTTCTAGTGTCAGAATCAGCTCATTTACTTTGATTAGTAACTGCGAACGTTAGTTTTTGTGCTCCCTCCAAAGTCAAAACTGAGTCATATTTTGAATACATGGGGCTAGAAACCTTGTAGAAGGTTTAGTCGAAGCCTTGTAGGTTCTTAAAGAGCTGGAAATAAATATTCACATTTCCACTAAACATATAAAACACTGAAAATGTTATTATCCTTTTTCAGCAGTATTGGGGATTGAACCCAGCGCTTCACACATGCTAGGCAAGTGTTCTTCTACTTAGTTATATATAAGTACTTTTAATTTTTTATATTCAGAAAAGGTCATTAAATTGCGCAATAATGGCCTTGAACTCCAAATCCTAGGGGCTCAGTCTCCAAGTAAGCTTCATGTGTCAACATGCCTGGCTTAAAATGTTATTTTTTTATAAGCACAAATTCTATTTTTCCAAATCAAGTATTTTTCTCTGAATTGTTATTTGTTCTCTCATCAAGGCTTTCTATCAGAGTCATTGATGCATAAGCATATAGAATATTTGAACAAATAAAGGGATTCTTATAAGACATGCCCATGATAGACATGAGCAAAGAGGTGATTGATTTTGGGCATGGTTTCTTAGGCAAATCATTTTTTGTTCTGGTATCACAACTGAGTATGTGTATAGAGACATAAACAGATACGAGGGCCAAGTATATCAACTTTTGGAATATGTGCTTCATATTTTGTAGTGTTTTTTATTATAGCAATTATTATCATCAGGACAAAAAATGTTCCTTCCTCACCAGCCAGCGTGTCCTGTCAACAGAATTAGTATTTTCTAAATGTATGGAAACATACAGATTATTTTTTCCAAAAACTAATGATCAATAGTTTTTATGGACAATCATGACAAATGTTACCAAATGTGATAATTACCAAAATGTAAGATTTTGAGGTGCAAAAATGGGGAACCCCCAAAATTTGGGAAACCCATCAAAGGATCAACTCTGTCAGAATCTTGTAACTTTAACTTTCTCAGGAACACCAGGTTGTCATCAGTACACTGATTTAAATACTATATTGAATGAAAGCAGACATAATAGCCCAAGTCTACACTTCAGTTGTTCATTAAAAGATCTGCAAACTTCAAAACAGAAGATATAAAAGTTAGATGAATTGGAGTTATTTTGTAAAGAAAAATGTAGTCTGAGTGACATTAATTGATCTCAAGTAAATTGGATATAGGAATAATTTCTACTTCCATCGAGGAAATGATGAGAATAATTTGTCATCCAAACTGGGATGCTTCTGAAACTATTAATAAACTTGGAGAAAAGCATAGACCAGAATGTATAGTCATGCTAAAATCATTTCTTCATTCATTAATTTGACTGGCACTCTACTAAGTAGTTGAATAAAACATGAAGACACCGTCCTTGTCCTCAATAAAGTTCAAGAGTATCTCAGCAGATTTTAAAATTAGTAACTAAGACTAAACAATTTTTAGGAGAATAAAGGGGAGATTTTGATTTCTAAGTATGGAAAAGATGCTGTTAAAACTTTAAAAATCCATAAAGTTGAGAAAAAAGAAGTCAGCTTTCTCTCCCATTTGACATCTGGGAAAATTGAGACTCATGCTATTCAACAGGCTAATAACTGATTTGAGGCTAAAGCATATGGTCTCTTGAGTTCTATTCTAAAACTTTTCATCTCACGATGTTATTCTTATGATTGCCAGAAAGAAAAGGGCATATGAAAATGCTTGAAACTTACTTTACATTTTTCTGGTAACAAAGGATAGCATGAAGCTTCTTTGTGATTTGGTCTCCTTGCACTGAAAAGGGTCTAAATGAACCAACTTAGTCACTTTCAACCTGTTTTTTTTTTAACCTTTAAGATTTTCTTTTAAAGGAAGATTTTTAGAGAGAAGATTTTCCTTCAGAGTTGAGTATCTTGACAAGGCAAATTACAATTTGCATATTGTATACACTAAGATAACTGAGCTTTTCACTACATAGCATTCTAAATAGACTTTCTTTATATTCAAATATAGCATAAGAACATCCAACTGTGTATAACTTCAATCCAATATGAAAATATTTCACAGAAGATGTTTATTGCTTCCTAGAACTATACTTATTAGGAGAAATCTGTCAGTCCATAATATCTAAAGTGAGCTTGCACATACTTAAGCACACAGAAAGTTTTAGAGCTCTTTTCTTCTTCATTAATTCTCCATTGCTATTCATGTCATTACTCATTAAGTTAACTTTTTTTTACTCAGTTTATAACATATGACCATTAAGTCAATCAAACACTAGTACGGAAAACCTTTAAAAATTATTCCTTGTCAGTACAAACATCATAGCACTTTGAAATGTTTATAAGTTCAGTGTGTTTACTTTGAAAATAAATGTTAATATATTAATTATAAAAAGTAATAAAATTTCTCTTTGATGCGGAATGTCCAGCACGTAGAACAAGACAATCCCTGCATTCTCTGAGTGTCAGGTGGATATCACATTAGATGAAAATGATAAGAGACTTAGTGGACTGAGGAATAACTTCCTTTTGACAGTGCCCTGACCCTTGACCTGTGGCCTGACTCTTGTTAACTTCCATAACACTGGGTAATTGTCACAGGTGTAGGATAAAAGACATCTCTACAGAAACTGCCAACAGTCAGAGATTCATTTCTTTTGATGATTACTAATGTGCTGTTGAGATAAAATCTTAAGTTCAGAACTTCTCTGACCTATAAGCATATAAAAACTTATCCACAAGAAAGCACAATTCAAACTAGCCCTTTCCTCATTTATGGCTTGAAGATCACTATTATAATAGGGAGGCTGCATGTCTTAACCCAAAGCAATGGCAAATAAGTTGTCATTACCCTGAAAACATGTTTCACACATAATTGTGACACAGATCTGATAAAGAATGCTCTATTCATAATAGACTTTCTGAATTTTCATAATTATTAGTAAACTCTTACTATGTCATGCTATGGAAGTGCATTCCATTCTGAAATGATTCTTTTGTATTTATATGCTAATCACCTTCTTCAAAAGAAATCAGTTATTTGAGACTTAAATGATCTGAAGGTAGTAGCTGAGAGTACTTACAGATGATGTGGTAACAATTGTTATTTCTCATGAAAGCAAATGCCTCTTCTTGAGAGAAAATATATTGTATACTCCTTTTTTTTAGCAACACAAGATATTCAGAAAACACAGTGAAGCACAATGTATTATGTAAATGCACATTATAGTAGTAGAATATTACAAGGGAAAACCAAGTGACTGCAATGTCCATTAAAGTGAAATTAGCACTATCAGATAATCATGATTTGAAAAAGGTTAAAAACTGCAGAAGAATGAATATTGGTGGTAAAATGAAAATGACTTCACAATTCATTAAAATGAAGTCCAAGCAGTAACCTAGCAGTGTTTTCAAATGTTCTATAATGAAGGAAATGGAATCAAGTTTTTAAATACATGGCACAATAAAATTGTGCATTTTCCTCTTTTGGATGTGTGTGTGTGTGCGCATGCCAGTAGAATTATTCAAATATTTTCTTAATATGAAGAAATCATAATGATTTCCAGTGGTCATAGATTTCCAGGATCCAGTTCTATTTGAACTATGCACAAGGCATAAATTACTATTAAATTCATTGAGAATTTTTATTCTGCTCATAGGCTTTCTCTTTTAGAAATTTTTTTATCCACAGCATATATTGATGACACAAAATTGGTATAAGCTTTAGGATAATCAGTCAAAGAAAGCACAAAAATTAGATTTATCTAAAAGTGACACTCTAAACTATTTCAGTTGGCTCAGTAAAGGTGTAGCCAAACCCATCTGTTTCCAAAATATCACACTTTATTTTTATTAAATCATAAGGAAAAGGGATTATAATCATGTAACGCATTGTCATGCATACTTGTTATAATAATGCCTACTTCCCAGACTACCATCGTTTCAAATGTGATGAGATCATCAGGTAACAGTGTAGGATATGAAGGCTTAGCATGCTGTGTTGTTAGCACATTAAAAAAAGAAATTGCTGGGATAATTAACAACTACCTATTTGTCTGTGGGATGCATTCATTATGGCTCTACAAATTGGAGGTCTCCAAAATCTGTGCAATAAAATTTACTCTTTGTTCAGGAAGTTCCCCTTGGATTTGGGGAAAATTCCGGTTTGCTGTGTCTATTGTAATTGTGACAGGCAGTTGACATGTCTCATAGTCTAAATGTAGTGGCAAGCAGGGGGTGGTACAATGATGAAAAAACTGCCATTCATTCTTGTGCAAAGGAAAGGTGTTTCTTAGCATATTCCAACCTATGTTCAGACTAGAGTTGGGTCTTTGGGGTTGAAGGTCAAATCTGTGAGGTCAAAGCTATTTCTTGTCAATCTTCGTTCACTAATGACACATGAATTGGAAATTAGAACAAAGTAAGTAAAACGAATAGCCAGAAGGTGAGTGTCTGTTTTATTACTCAGAAGAGCTGGGAAATCTGGCCAATTGTTGCCCTATGTGGCTTGAATGACAGTTGTTAAGTTGAAAAAGGGACAGTGTGATGGGAATGCCACTTTAAATCTCAATTACCTCCTCCACTCCAATCAGCTTGGTAGAGCTTTAATGAAGTGCAATTCTCTGTCCTTTTCCTCATACTTCTATCTCTAGAATAAGCCTCACATTCAAGTTTGACAGCAGTACAATCAGTTTTCCATTCATCACTGGCCCTGTTTTAACCCTGCTGAAAAAGGGCCTAATGTACGTGGCAGTGATGGCAATTAGGCAGAAAAGTAATATTAGAAACAGACAAAAGCCTGAGTCTTTTAGCATTACAGGTGTTTTTTTTTTTTAGCCTGTTCTAGACATAAAGGAATAGGCAGTGTTGTTAAGTTCCCTTCTTCAGTCTTCTCTTAAGCTGAAAGTCCAACGATTTCAAGATTCAATTAATTAGAGACATGGAGAGCCAAAGAACAAGGTAAAAGCTAAGTCTTTCTAACTGAAGACACACTTAGTAATTGGCCCCTTATTAAAATGGATATCTTCTGGGTGTATGTTTAATAAGGTTGATAAAAACTCGTCATTTCCTCATTAGGATAGCACATGAATACACTCTGTATGTAGAAAAGGAATCTTAAAGAGAACAAACAGGAAAATATCAATCTGTTAAATATTTGAATGTAAAACATAAAAATTGAAAAGCCTGAGAACTACAACTTTGCGGGGTTGGGGGGGGATTTTAAATACGTTGTGTGTGTGTGTGTGCGCACATGTGTGTATGTGTGTGTAAATAAGTATGTAAACTGAGAATTTTTTAAAGATAAGTCATGGTGCTTCAATCAGTTAATTTAGGGTTGCAAAATATTTAAGCATTTGAGTTTTATAACCTGGATCAATGAAGCTTGCTATGACTTTTTAAAAAAATCATAAAGATAGATGACACATTTAAATGACTTTCTTGTATAAAAACAAATGAAGGATTTCCAAATCTATACATTTGTGTTTGCAAGTACAAGTTTTCGTGTAATTGTGCTGTATCTTTATATGGAGAAGCCACATATGTGTTTAGGTACAGCTATGTATTGTTTTATCTAATTGTATTTGTAAATATGTCCATGTAGTAGGTGAAAGCATAGAAAAGATAAAAGTTCATAGATTTTTGTGCATGCATTTAATTGTCATATATGTTTTCCTAACGGTTCTTTTTATGCCAATTTTTTAAAATGTCAGCAAGGTTGGGGTGAGTTTTTTTGTTTTGTTTTGTTTGATAGATTCCACAGGAACATGTGGCATCAGTGTAAGGATCTTGTTTAAGAGAATAGAGGCACGGAGGGGAAAAAAAAAACAGATGCAGCAATTAGGCGGCTCTTGCTGCTCATTGGGGAGGTGACACAAGTGGGTGATAGTGGCTTTCACCTCTCACACTCCCTTCTCTCCTGGCTGATTCCTAGAACAATCCCTGTCAGAAACACTCTTTGAAAAAGGCTGCATTAGACAATGGCTCTTCACCCTTATTTTACGCTTTAAGTAGTGGAGCAGAATGCTGTAAGGGGCTGAAAACAAGGCGTAATCTGAGAAAGACGCGCAGGCATTGTTATAACTGTGAAAACCAGAAGAGCCCCTTTCAGAGCCGTGACTGAAAGTGCTCGGAAGACCTTTAGTCCTTTGCACTCTCCCGATCACCAATTAGACAAACATTAACATCAATTAAGCTGTTATACGGCACAGGTTCCATATAATTACCTTAATGGGTTGACGCTTTCTTTAGCAGCAATTTCTTAAACAAACTTCATCTTTTGTGCAACAGGCTAAGAAAATTTTCAGCAGGGAGCATTTCCTTTTGTCAAGTTTTCTAAAGAGACAGCTGAATTGTTCTATTTAACAACAAACACCTTCACTAAGGACCCTCGTCTTGTCCCCGTTCCCACCACATTTGACTACTAGGCTCAAAGCTTATTAACCATCAGAGACAAAAAAACGGACTGGCCAGGGGAGCCCAGACACATGCAGGGCGGGCAGTACACAAAGGACCAGTGAGTCTGGCACCGGTTTGCAAGCAGACCCTCGGAGAAAGCACCAATTGAATTAGTTGCCTATTTAGTATCCAAAGCGCCAGATCCGTCCTTACCAAAAGCACAAAGAAAATGAAATAGAAAAACAGGATCTTGCTCATAAAACAAGACAAATCTGTCTAATTTATTTTGTACCAGTAAGTGCTAATTAAATGCAAGCTACTCAGATTCTTCCTGTTCCTGCCTCACCTAATTCGCTTAGAATCACGACAATGCCAGTCTGATTTTTCCCCCTGTTTAACAAACATTCATTTGAAATGTACTCAAATACAGCTATAAAAATACAACCCTTATATCACTTCTATTTTTACTTTATATAAAGTCCATGTGTTTTTACTCTGTTGTGAAATTATTTGGTGGTGGTGGGGGAAGCTCTTGGCAGAAACAAGTCCTTAAACTATCCTTGTACATCACAAGCAATAAACAACTTGAGATGCATATAATGAACTATAATTGTCCCCCCAACCCCAGAGGATTGGAGTTATGTATGTAATCAAAATTCACAGCAATGCATGAAAAGTCAGAAGCCAAACTCTTCTCTCTACAGCTTAAGAAGCAGAACACAGTAAAAAAAAATTAAAAATGAAAAAAATACATTAAATACTTATGTCAAACTTGTCTTTAAAACAATTTTCTCTCTCTTTTCTTCCTTCCCTTTTATTCTTTCTTTCTGTCTTTCTCTTTTGCATTCTTACTGCTCATTTTCACACACCTGACTATAACAATATCTTCGGGAATGGGCGATTCATGTAACAGCTTTAAGGTCAGTACTTGGGGTCCAAAGGCCAGTGTTTTCTTCCCTTAGCCCTGCCCTTGTGAACTCCCAACACCTCTTTGGCTCAAAAGCTCATGACCACAAAATTAGAAGATGGCAATGAGTTTAAGTATAGTTGTGAACTTCAAGCTGTTGTCATCTATGACTAGAAGATTTCTAAGGAAAAAATTCGATATGTGGAAAAATAGTTCTCAACTATATGAACGTTTGAAAAAATATTCATATAGTAGAGATTGATTTATCTACAATATCTAATAGGTAATCTATATACTAAAAAGCTTTATGATCATAAAGTAAAATTAAGGCTAACTTTTCCTAAACCTTTCCCCAGTAGATTTAATACATATATAGGGTGAAGTTCTCTATTTCAATATTGGGATATAATTTATTACAAATTATTACTTTTCATACAATTTTTATTCTATGGGCATATTTATTTGGTCAAAAGCAGTTTGAGTTTTCTTAGGCTGCTACTTTGGTCCCTCATAATACCACTTTAAATATAAAACCACTCTTTTCTCCATTGTTTATTTCTGTCTGGTACAAACAAGAAATTTCACTAATAACTAGTGTAAATGCAAGCAAAGAGCTACTATGACTGAATTTTCTCAGGTTGGTGTCCAGTCTCTGATGACACAGCAAGAACAGGTAAGGATAAATCAAGAGAGGCCTGAAGAAGAAGAACCAGTGGTACATGCATTAATCTTTTCAAAATAGGTGAGACATTTACATTTCTTTGTAAAGCACTACTCGAGAATTAAATAAATTTGTATCCATCTTAGAACTTGTATATATGTCAGATGTAATTAGGCATAATAAGGAGGGACAGGATGCCAGGCAGCAAAGTCACCTCTGTAGCCACCACCACCACCAAAAAAAAAAAAAAAAAAAAAAAGTGTATGTAGAATCCAAGATACCTTTTCCTAATTTTCATGTTAGGAATGGATCTGTAATGTATGAATGGGTTTTTCCCCCATTCAATGTACCAGGCAAAGATCTGAATAATGTTCACATTTTGACACCCACATCAAACTGAAAACACCTCAATCAACTGTTGGATGGATTTGGCATAATTATTGATACACTTTGCAGGATTTAAAGAGTGAGGATTCAGTGCTCACATACCACATTTGAAATGAACACAACTTATCAAGTGGAGTTCTGACATGTGTGACTCTTAGTATCATTTTAGAAGTGAAATAACCTGTCAGATTTAAAAATGTGTTAACAACTGGATGGTTAAATGGCAGGGACATGAAGAGAGGACATGAGTTTGGTTTGAGATCTCATTCTGGAATAGAAGCACTGACTGCCAGCATAGAAGTAATCACAACAAAAGTTTTCCCCCAGGGGTTCTGATCAAATATTCTATAGTAGAATAAATAAATTACCACACAGATTATCCTAGCTAGCAACTGCAATCTTCCTTACAATAGCCATTTGTTGATGTCTTTCCAAATACATTAAAAGTGGCAGATGACTTATTTTGTCTTTGATAAGTGCTTATAACCATTCATTCATTTAACAAATATTTAAGATTCTGCTATATCCCAGGCATTCTTTTCTAAGTACATTATCAAAGTCAAATAGTACAAAATGCCTAACATCCTTTTATTGGAAATGTCTTCACTTTAAATGGATTAAGGAAATTTACATAGAAGCCATAGACAAAAAATGCATGTACTCCTCTCAGACTGTTTACAATTCTTCATTCTAATTAATTTGTCTGGTGTCTGACACATAGTAGGTGCTTTAAATATTACATTGTTGTTTTTTCAATATTCCAACTACAATTTAGTTTGTGTGTGCATGTGAATTTGTCTTATAAAAGGAAACCCTCTGACCATTGCCATTGTTCAATTGTACTAATCTTACTGTCATTTTTCAGTGATTTCTTTTAAGGGCCCATAACACCTTTTTTGGTTTAATTTCAAAATGTTGTCTTTATTCTTTTTATCACACTCTTTGTGAAAAACCTGAGGAGGAAGTGGTGTGTGAGAGACTGGTGGATGGTGGCATTGGGAAATGGCTCTGTGTTTATATATTTTTGGAACTAGAGTTTGAGTGTGTGTGGGTGTGTGTGCATCTCTGTGTGTGTGTGTGTTACACTTCTGAATTCTCAATGTCTTGCAGTCTCCCAAATGAGAGAATTTTCAGCTCTTCAAAGAAAAAAAGTAATAGATTTGGTAGCAATAAAACCGAAGCTGGTTCTCTTTTAAGAGTTTCTCTTTTAAGGATCAGTCTCAACATCCATGTTGCTGAACATCCATAGGGCTAATCCATCCCCTGGGTGCCACAGGAAGAGCTAAAGAAGTAATGAAATGTTTGAAAAATACAAATGTGGGCTGAAAATTTCTTCTGAAGGAATTCAGAATCTGGGTTTGGAGTACCATAGGATACTGATATCACACTCCTTGAACATTTTCTTGTTTCTTAAGGAAAATTTGACAATATTTTTGCCATCTATTACTTGTAAAAGCTGGTGATTAAGTCCAACCATGAAAAATTGATTCATTTGATTCATAATTACTTAAAAATTGATAACAGTAATATGCAGTCGGTAATGTAAGACCTGAAGACACTTAGTTAAGGGCCAAAAAGAATTCATGTCCAAAGTCATCAGTTACCGCCTTAACCTCTTCTAAAATGTTCTCTGTCTCTCACACATATATCTATATTCACTCATATCTCTGTAGACTGTCTCTCTGTGGTCTGCCTATATTCTATCTATCTATCTATCTATCTATTTATCTATCTATCTATCTATCTATCTATCATCTATCTGATTATAATAAAAATACCCCCACTAACTATAGGAGAATTTTATTTAAAAAGTGGCATATACATACACTCAAAAGTGAAAATAACTAGTATTACTATGGATCATTCAAAATGTTGATTTTTTTTTGTACTTCAAATATTCAGAATTTAAATACAGTAAATATAAAGCCAGAAGTCCTTAGAATCTCTTGGACGGAAGCAAGCATTTTCATTCAAAATCTAGAGGAATAAATGATATGGCAAACTTTGGAAAGCTAAGTATCTCCATTGAAATTTCTTCCCTATGCTTCATAGTCTATAGTAAAAGGAAAGTTCTTATTGCAAATAACATTTTTTTCAAACCACTGTAGCCTATTTTTAAGGGAAGATCATTTCTATGATCTAAAAATCAAGTATATTTTATAAACTTTTTCATTTTATCCAAGTTCTTCTATAGGAAAGAGGGAAAAATCAGTACATTAGATGTAGACTATATTTAGAATTTTAACTTTAATTCTTTTATATTTTACTTCCAATTTTGCACCACTTTCTATTGTAAGACTCTAATGAAGACATAGGGAATCATATTCTTAAAAATGCTTTAAAATTGTGCTTTACCTTTCTATGGATTATCTGGAGCACAAACACTATCGAAATTAATTGTCTGGCCATCAGTCCTGAAAGGTTTTTGTACTTTATTCCAAAATTCAAAATGGTTGTGATACTCAATAGAATATTGCTAATATTCCAAGAACTCTCTCACTCTCTTGAAATTAGAAGAGAAGTCATCATAATCTAGTTCTTTTAAAAGGTTCTGGACTTTTGGATGCATGAGGGTCAGAAAAGTTCACCTGATTTAGTGAGTTCTTATTTAGTGAATTTGGTATGGTCCAAATTTCTCAGTTTCTAAAGCTACCCTCTTGTGTATGATCTTTTTAATGATTCCACTGGATTAACAAACACTATTTCCGCCCTGTGCACCCGTCTATAGGAGAGGCCAAAGCTTCTCATTCAAACTCCAGAGAATTTCCTCCTCTTTTGCGGGTGGTGGTATAAACAGAGAAGATTAGGGTGTATCTTAGGCCATGTCTTTCCCCAATGCCACTCCTCCTCTCTCTGTGACAAAGGAGTGACATGAAAAGAGAAGCCTTAAAGACTATTAGTGTAAGAGCATGTAGGCCAGGACAGTGTCCATATGAGCAGGAAAGATAAGATAATAATAGGAAAAGTGAAAGGAGGGCATATTGGAAAATACAATCAGAAACATAGGCACAGCCAAAAAGAGACCCTTAGCCTCTACATGTACTGCTTGTTTGTTTTCCTTTTGACAAGGAACAAAAGTGCAGTAGGTCAATTAGAGGTATTCCAGATCTAAAAAGGAAAGAAAGGGGGGAAAATCTCTCCATCATAACTACCCCCTGCTGCCTTTATTTTGGTACAGTGCCTCAGGAAAGGATTATGACCCAGCAACCTTACTTTTTATAAATGTATCATCTTTTTTAATATAAGTATTAGCTACATTTGACTTTTTGGGTGTCACACAATTAGCAAATTAATCATTCACTAAGAGTATTCATCTAGGTTTTGCAATACTTTCCCCACCTTAATTTTAGAATATTACATGCAAGGGGGAAATTGCCTTCATTTTATTGCATTCATTGAAATCCCTTCTCTTAATGTTAGGCTCTGGAGTTATACTGGCAGTTAGTCCTGTCATCAGAATATCAGCACTTTGAATGGAATTTTGAAAATTACAAAGGCACATAGTGGAATTGATCATTCTCTCTATATGCTAAATGCACCTTCATTTGAACCATACATATTCTCTTTAATATAGCCCTTTTTTCAATTCAATTTATTGCATTTATTACAAGTCTGAGATGGAAATTAGAAAGTTCCTTCAAAATTTCACATCTTTTGTCTGCAATATTTATGGAAAAAAGGAGAAATTTTTGCTGTTATTTTATATGTGTAATTTACTGAATTGAATTAAGGTTCTAAGAAGTAAATCAAACTTCATTTGTGTTTACTTGTGCAAGTATGAAACAATATTCTTGTCATAAAAATCCAGAAGCAAAATGGAAGCTTTTTATTTTCCATTTTTAAAGTAACTTGAATTCTAACATGATTTACTTCCAAAATGAAATACGCCATGTATGACATTCTCAGAGGCAGATGCTATGCTACATCTTTCTGGAACAACTATGTTGAAAATTTTCTAAATGATTGTCATCCCTGAGTGTTTAATGAATCTTGGGACATTTGAAGTTGAAGTAGAGGCGATTTTTCTTTCAGTACATTTTTTTCTAGACTCTATGATTTGCCCACTGAAAAGAAAACGCATTTACTTTCTAGCATATCCAAGAGCCATTAGCCGTGCTCTGTCAGAGGTAGTCAGGAGCATTATAAGTGGCCTATTGCCACTCAGAAATGGCCCTCAACACCATTTCTGGAGAACCGGAAGGGTAGCTTGAAGATAATCTTCAGGGTTTTGTCCATACATATACTAAGAGAGTTGTACGATAAAACATCAGTTTTTGATCTGAGTATTCAGCTCTTGCCATCATTATGCATTGGTATTGGGACTTTGAATAAAGTCCTCTTCTTATAGAGGAGCTGGCACTATATTAGTCATATAAATTCATGCATTTCCATCTGTTTCTCCAGATATGGGTGTTTCTTTAGTTGTCAACTCATTAATCCTCTACTTAATATCACACTTAAGCCAAAACCTAATTATACAAGTCCAGAAATGTAGCATAATATTATGAAGTCAAGTGCATATATATTTTCTAATATCCCAGTGATAGTTTTAAAGGTTTATATAACTTAGAATCACCATTTTGAAAGGTATTGGTAAGATGAAAAGCACTTCTAGGATCAAAACACAAGCACATGTTAATTTCATAGTAAAGTGGGTTTCTGCAACTATAATTAGTATTATCCATCTCAATAGCTGTGGGTCATTGTATAGTTTAATTCAATTATTCGTCATTAAATAGAGTTAATCCATTGTAGGTATTGATTTACATAATTGGTGGCAATTTACAGTGGATAGACTTGTTGAAGATATATAGTAAAAAATATTTTATTTAACACATATTTATACTGGCTTAGTTTCAGGACTTGAAGATCAAAATTTACTTTGCTGTGGCACTACACACACACACACACACACACACACACACACACACACACACCCTGTGGTTAGTTTATTCCTTGTTACTTTAACAATCAGTTACCACTTTGGTGAAAGCCTAAAGCTTAATCCATTAAGAGCCATTCAGAACAAAACAAACAAACAAAGCTTTAACCACTTCAGTGACAACAGTGCAGAAACAACAAGCAACCTTCTCAGAAAACCTTAGCAATTTTAGGATCAATAGCCTCACACTGGATGCTATTAAGTGATGAAAGTTAGAAAATTTGTTTTAGAGAATAAAATGAAATGCAAAGATGTCAGAGAAAGACAATTTGATTCATTTAGTTTCAGAAATATCCATCCAGATGAGAGAGCTGATTTAAGGCCTATCAATAGTCACAATGAAAACACACTCATTCAAATAATCACCTTGAGCTGAAAATTTTACCTATGTACCCTGAGAGTTAAACTGTTTAAATATCTTTTAGTCTCTCTTCAAGTGCTACTACATCCGTGTATATATATACATATTTATGTATATATGAGAAAAATTAAATATATTTCTTTGAAAATAAATCTTATCTAATAGCTGCATATAAAGTATTTAGGAGTGCTTTGCAGTCCACTTAATTCAGGGCTACAATTTGTACATAAAACCAGTAAGTACATTTATATATAAGAGCAGTAAAAACAAACATTTTCCCCACAAGATTAAAAGCCTGTTCATTTCCTTTTAGAATTATTCCATTGTATATTATCTTTTGTGAAAAAATCCATTAGCTTCTTTCATACATCCTTGAGTCCTAAATGCACCAGAACTGCACAATATATTTTGTGAAGAAAATTTATGGTCATTCTATAGAATAAAAAAAATCTCATATTTTTTGTATTCTTTACATTTTCCTTTTCAATTTCACAAAGCAAATTTAAAATATTCTCTCTTGAATTTACACTTTAAAATGCTTTTATGTTTATACTTAATTATATACTTTGTAATGAAATAGGACCATTATTTATCATTTATCTCAAAATGTCAGCTGGTTAGATTTTACCCACAAATTATCTGGAGGAATTAAATTATATACCTTTGTAGGTAGTCAACAGACACTGTCGGGATTTCCTGTAATGTGTTTACAAGCTAATTTATTTACTGAATATTGTTTACTCATTTATGTTTTGGCTTTTTTTTTTTTACTAGATTCTCACTCAGAAAACATACTTAATATAAGAAATATATAAAAGGAATATTTTTAGTTTTAAAACTAAGCATTGCATTAAATGCAAAATAATCTCTTCACTGAAATGTTATCAAATAGCATTGACCATTAATATTTTATAGACTAAAGAAATAAATTACCCTGCAATATCATTAAAATGCATGATTTTGCCGTGTGTCAGGAATACTGTGCAGTTTTGTCTGGATTCATTAAAGTGCTCACTGCATAAGTGCGTTGCCAACCGGAATGTGGGTGGCTATAATGGCAGCCTGTAGGTTTGTATGGAAAACAAGTATGGCACTGTGAAAAAATTCTTCTCTCACCCTACAGATACCTGTATGCAGAGCTTGGGAGGCATTTCCATAGGCTCATTGTCAAGTGAGTACTAAAGTCCCCATTCATTAGGAAGCAAAGGTAAGTCTGAAAACTGCACTGAAGGAAAAAG
Organism: Heterocephalus glaber; assembly: GCF_053883595.1. NCBI lineage: Eukaryota > Metazoa > Chordata > Mammalia > Rodentia > Bathyergidae > Heterocephalus > Heterocephalus glaber. The sequence continues at coordinate 10,608,194 of NW_028258403.1, read as the reverse complement.
AGAAGGGGTGGGGAGTGGGGTGGAATCACCTAGCATTGCAGCAGCCTAACCAAGTGACAGACACGTAGACAACTCCGATGCTGCCAGAACAACACTCTGAACAGCCCACCAGCAAGCAATTTGTCACAGCGACAAGAATATCCTCTGCAATTTGGCACCAGGGTCCTTGGACAGCCAACTGCGCCTGTATAGCACGAGACATGCTATTCAGTAACAGGGAAGATGGGAACCAAAGTTCTCCTTATTATGTCCAAATGTGTTATTTTATGAAAAACATATCTTTTGTCATGATCAACATAGAGATAGAACAGTAGTAATCGATATTAACTGGGTGCAAATAAGACAACAAATTGAGAAAAATATGTCCTTGTATATTTTTGAGGTACCCTGACTGTAGAGAAGATTTTAAGATGTTTGCTTGATATGTCTGGTATTTTATGGCAAGGTCTCACATTGTTTCATAGAATTAATGAATCCATAGGTACAAGAATAAACTGGGAAAAATTTTGGTAGTAAACCATTTGTTTTTAGCAGAATGTACTCTTTGCTTTGTTTTAGATTTGTGTGTTTGCATATGGTGTATTGCTTAATATCTTGGCTGAATGCAAATCCTTTCTTACTGAGATGATTTGAAATAAGACAAAGAACTCAAGGTAAGTTGAGTTATAAATGTGCAAAGGAAAGACCCTTTACTCTGTATGTTGCTACCCGTGTAATCTATTATAAAAGCGCAGTAAAGGAGACATGCCAGAAGCATAGGATAAAGGTATCTGATAAATAAGCAAGTAGTGTTCCCTTGCCAATTACTTGGCATCTTACTTTGTAATTAATGCCACAGTAATGAAAAAAGTGGTAGGCACAAAGATTGGGCCTTTTGTGTATTCTATACAAAACCAAACACTCATAAAAATCTAGCTCAAAGCTAGCCTGGTTTGGCTCTCCTCACAATCAAAACTTCCTAGAGAATTAGAATGATGCCATAGGGGTGTGTGTGTGTGTGTGTGTGTGTGTGTGTGTGTATGTGTGTGTGTATTTGTGTTGCTATGTATTACATGAGAGTGACATCAGGCAGTAGCACTATTGCTGTCTCCATCGCACAGACAAGAGTGACCTTCATTTCTCAGACATGATGGAATCATGTACCCATTCTGCCAGGAACTAACATCATGTTATCTATTATGTTGTTCACTCGTTGTCTTATGAAGCACTTTAGCTAACTGCTGTTTAAGTGGCTTTAATAACTGCTGTGCAATGCCTGGTGTATTTCCAAGAAGCTTATGTATTTGTGCTTTATGTGAACTTTCAGAAAATAACTAAAAATATAGAAGAGTTAAATGATAATGACAGTGATATTAATTGGCATTTAAAGAAGTAAAAATATATAATTTAGGCATTTTTGATGTTATTTGAAATACGGTGCAAGTTTCAAAATATCCATTTCATACAGTAATATTTTATAAAAATATGAAAATAAGTTTCCCATTTATCAACATAAACTGGACAATAGTGAATGGTTTGGGGCTGAGAGATTGGAGAATGAGATATTTAATTGCAACACTACGTAATTAATTGGTGATGAGGGTGGAGTGTGTTGACTAGCTAGGTACAGAGATGATTACATGAAGAGATTTAAGATTTATATTCTTTGCGGGATAAGGTACAAAGAAAAGGGAGAACAGAGATTTGTGTCAGGCAAGAGTGTTCAAAGTTAGAGGGTACAAAATACAGTGGAGACCATAAAGAAAACTAACCCCCTACTTTTCTAAGCTTTGCATGGGGTGTTTTCCTTGCAACTCCCATTAAAGTCAATGGGAATCATGCAGCTAAAACCCTGTGTAACTCTTTGACAATTTACTTCCTAGTGTCAGGCAAAGAGTACTACCTACTAAGGGCAATTTACTCATTTCAGTTTGTGCCTCCCATACAAAGATGAATTTGATAGCACGTAGCAGGAGGAAAAGAGAGACTGCATTTAAGATTTTGTTATTGCAAAAGAAGTCATTATTGAAAAATGTCGCCTAAACTCTCACCTTGTTTAGCAACAACAATAAACAGAGAAAAGCAATCCAGAAAAAGAATATGAAAAGAAGTATGGACTTGATTACAGGAAAAATGGTGATTGCTAGTATGAGAGTTTTTTTTTTTTTTCACTTTAAATTCTCAGGCTCTGAACACAATCGCAGGATAATAATACGGGAAGATTCTTAAGGCACAAAATTGAAGCTTCTGATTGCTTGCCTTTCCTGTACACCTCAAGTTGTACATATGTAAATACAGCAATGATATCCTTACAAAATCGTTAATAATACAAATACAGTAAGAGGAAGGTTACCATAGGCTTCTAGTTATAGATAGAAAATTAAATGAAATGACAGTTGTCTATTCTGCTGCAAGCAATAACTGAATAAATGCATCATAATCTCATGATTTTTGAAAGTTACAGAATGTGCATGTTAAGAAGTGTATGCTATGTACAAAATTTTTCATAAACTTTTAGGTCAGAAAATTAATACTGGCTTTCAAAGTTTTTATTTTCATTATAAGGGCCTATAATTCCTTAATCTCAAATGAAATCTTTATTTCAGTGCCTTACCACTTTATTGATATAATTTTTACTACTGCACAGCCATATAATAATCTTATGTGGACTGAGATAGTTCCTTTACTTTCTATTGACTGTTATTTGTTTTGTGACTAGTCCATTGGAAAGTGGAGGAGTAAGCCCTAGATGGTTTGGCTTTTTATTGCATGGATGGATCAGGGACAACTGCCTATGCAAATCGATTACTCAGCAGAGTAATTTCTCAAATTTGATGGTTAAATGAGTGTTTCTCACCGTGGACCTAGCTTCTACTTCAACTTAGGTAAGTATACTGCTATAGCAGCCTTGGTACCTTTGCTCTCTGATTGAACCAATTAGCAGACCCTGAACTTTACTACCAGAAAAAGACATAGCTCCACAGTTTTGAATGCCTGGCTTTTGGAAATTAGGGTAATCATGTCACCAAAACTACCGTTGATTTTCAGATGACATCTCAATAATTTTGCAAGAGCAAAACCCTTTCTAAAAGCACACTGATATTTTTGTAGTGGATATAATATATGAAGATGAATACAGTGATTTGATAAGTGAGAACATTTTAGAGAAGAGATACTCTATTTGAACAGAATTTGGATGTGTTTCTGGACTGAATCCTTGATTATAAATTTATGTTGGATGATACTGACTGTGGAAGAACTGAAATCTGATTTTCTTGGAGGAGGGGATTGAGAATTCACTAAGTAACAAAAAACCATGTGAATTATTACAATAGGTTGTAACACTAATATAAAATCATAGGGAAAGTTATTTTGACACCATTGAAATAAATTTTAGTTTAAAAACTCATAACCTATTCATGCTTTTTCTTATATCTCAGGCCACATATTGTTTGTAACTAAATCATAGGTCCTTAACCAAATACACATTAAAATATTTATGTTCACAAATTAAACCTAAATTAAATTTACTATGCAATGACTTTTATTTAGATTTTTTTTAGTTTTTTTCTCCTAATTGAATATGGATATGGTTAACAGTATTTTTATACAGAAAAAAATAAATTAATATTAGTATTTAAATTCAAATATGATAAAGAAAAAGACAAAATAGTGTTATTGTTATTCACAATGTTACAGAGTTTGTTTTCAATGTTATTCACAATGTTACAGAGTTTGTTTTCATTCTATATTTTAGTGTCTTTTTTTATTTTGAGTGTGAGCCTGAATAACTAGTTACACATTTTAAGGAATCAAAAATTTACATGATTATATATTCTAGATCTCTTATTTTACGAATTATGTTTTCCATGACCTGAAAAAATTCATCATTTAACTAATTGAATTCTAAAATTAATCTCTTTTTATCTCAGACTTTTTTGTCAGGAATTTGCTATAAATTGGTGTCTGCTAGCACAGAAGTTTAAGGCATCGTTTAATATATCTCTTTCCACTTTGACTTTGACACAATTTATGCAGTGACTTTGTAGTAAATGTAGATGGGGAAAGATATAAAGAAATATATATATGTGTATATATATACATATATATGTGTGTGTATATATATATATATATATATATATATATTGCTTTCCAATATCTCAAAATCACGTTTAGTTTCAGGATGAAGGTTTACTTACACATACACACATGTGCGCATGCACACACACAGACACACAAAGACAGCATAATCTCTTAGCTCAATGAGAAACATTTTGAATATATTTACAGCACTCTGAAATGTTTTTCCAGCCTTAGGGATGTTGTTTCTTGAACTAATTTTGTCACCTGTACAGGAGAATTGTACAAACGTTCTCCCTAAGAGGTCTTAAGTCAGAAACCAAACAAATAAGTACATAGTCAAATGAATGACTAATTATATTTACCAGCATGAGCCTTTATTCATGATTTTCTTTACTGTGATCACATTTCTCTTTTTCCTGCATCTCTATTTATCTACACTTCTCTGAATGTGACACTTGGATGGCCTTTTGCAACTTAGTTAGGTTTAGATAGCTAAAGTGTTAAGGGAGGTAATGGTTGGCTAAAGGCATGGTACTGTTAACCATGTTGATTTTCTGGCCCTAAAGATTTTAGGGATTTTTTTCTTATGGCAAATTTCTGATGCTCCACTCCAAGGATTTGAAGCCTGACCTCTTCTTTGCTACATACAAGAAAAGGAAGCTTCTGAACAATAGGCTGAGTAGTCTGGAGCCAAAGGTCACTCACCATTATACATGCTTGCCTGGAACCAAAGTCTGGAAAGGAAATCCTCCCAAGCAGCGTTAAGTTGTCTGTTCTTGGCAAGTGTGCACAACTTTTTTTTAACACTAAGGACAGTTAAGCATGGGGATTGAAAGAACAAGTGGCCTTATAAGATGGAAAGAAGTCTTGAAATTTTTCAAAGTATTTTTAAACAAATAGGGAAAAAAAATCCTGTTTCAAATTGTAAAAATGCTTAGGCTTAAAAATGATGGAGAAAGATGAAAGTTTTTTGCTACAGATTAAAAATATGTATTCTAAAGCAACATTTTAGGTGAAATGCAGTGTAATTTTCAGAGGTATTTAAATGTGAAAAGCACATAATTGGTAGTTTCTTCCACAGTCTTTCAACTGGCAGTGGAGTTGGGCAATGGAGAAAAGAAGAAAAATATGTTTTTTCTGGTTATTCAGTTACATTTTATATAAATTTGAGCATGCCACTCAATCAGGGGTTCATATTTCTTCATTAGCAAAGGAAAAAATTGAGTCCATTTGATTACATGCAATGTCCTTTGGGTTATTATTACTGAATGACTCTTTGTTACAGCTACTTTTGTCAAAAGACCTATATGGGTGCAGGGCAACCACAATCCTACCACTATTAAAGTAAGAAGTGATGCAAGATTATTTCTGATATCTGATTTTCCCATTGCTTTCTGAGCTCTTATTCCCCACATTATGTATATTATATTTACTATGATGGCTTTATTAGTTTACTCATTTATCCATTAAAACTTTTCACTGAGTCATCACTGAAGAGCATGAAGACAATGCTGTCTATTGATTCAGAGATCACTGAGATAAAGTTCCAGACCTTCAAAACACTAATTAGTGAGTTAAGAAACAAACCAGAAGCAACAGCACAGTATAGCATGGGATGTGATAAATACAGCCTATGCTAATGTTGCTGTAGGATATTGGAGGAGGTACTTCCCATTTTGCTTCAGAGAGACTGGAAGGCCCCATGGAGAAGGTGATCACTGAACTATGACAATAAAAATGGGAGCATTTTAACTTCATGGCAAAAGACTGAAGATTGCTACAATACAGCTCAAAACTAGCCTGTGTTCTTAAGGAAGTCCTTGTTTTAAAATATTCTGGGTGGTTTTGGGGGGTTCAAAAATATTATTGTGAAGTTTCTGCTTCTACTAATTTGTTTTGATAGTGTTTTTTTTCTTTGATTTATTTTTATGTTACAAAGGAGGTAAAAGTGATAACATAAAATGATAGATATAAATGTATAATTCATGTCATGATTATTTTTACCAATTCAATACCTCTAAATTTTAATTGTGTGTTTGAGTGTGTGTATGAATAAGTAAATATAAGTAAATGTTATTATAAAAATTTTATGAAGTAATAATAGGAGAGATACTAGCATATTAATAAACCCAGGAAGATAAATTTATACTCAAATTACTTTAAAATATTTGAAGGAATTTTAGGGGTTTCCAAGAACAGCTGAGTACACAAAAATTCTTTTTTTTCCATCTAGTATATAGTGTGTTAGAAGAATTCTCTCTCTAGCAGGTATGCACAGCAAGTAGATAACATGATGGCTACATAGTACATGGTACATAGGAAATATTTGAAAGAGAATCAGAATTTAATGATCTAGATAGGTGGTTCTTTATAAAGTGGTAAAGAATTTGCGGAAGAACATGGTAAAATGTGGTGGGTAAGACGAAGAACTAATGAATTTTCGTTTTTCTTCTTCCTTTTCCTCCTCCCCTTTTCATTCTCCTTTTCCTTCTTCTTTTCTTTACAAGCTCATACATGATATTGGAGTTGCTGATTGAGGATCACACTCTAAGAATCACTGCTCTTGATCAGTGTTTCTCAGATTGTCTGTGTATGAGTCACTTGGATGCTGTTATTTTGAAGATAGTGACTTAGGGAGGCTGAGGTGGGTGGGAACATTTGCATAATGAACAAACTCAGAGGTGAGGCTAATGGGATCACTCTACTGTGAGAAGCAAGGACTAAAGATTTTTACATTATGAGCCTAAGTCATATGACATGACTGGAAAGTTTCAGAAAACAGTAGGATAAAATAAATGTTTCAGCTAAGCATGGTGGCTCATGCTATAATTTCCCGCACTCTAGGAAACTGAGGCAGGAGGATAAGAGTTCAAGCCCAGCTTAGACAAATTACTGAATTAGTAAGACCCTATGTGAAGGCCTTGGGTTCAATCTTCAGTAATGCAAAAAAAGAAAAAGAAAGGTTTCAAGTTTATTTCCCGACCAGGTAAGATTGTATCATTACCAAAGGAGGCAAATAACAAATTAATATTTATTAATATTACCACACCAGTAAGAGAAACATTTGCTGAACTCATTCTTTGCATGAAATAACTGCACTGGTTATTGTAACAGACTTTGGGGAAAAGTAGGTTTCTAGCTTTTTATTTTTTCTTAGCTTCTGTAACTACTCTGGAACTTTAGAAATGAACTACTACCCATATGACTTATGCACTAAATTCACTATATTTCTGATAAATTCATTAATTCTGATAAATTGGGCACAAGTAGCGAAGTTAAAAATTGTTAGTTTAATACAACTAAAGAACAAAAACCAGGATCTTAGAAATAGTGCATTAGTTAAGGAATGTTATTTAGCCTTCTTGTTTAAGTTTTTGTTAGAAAATTTCTATTTATGTAAAGCAAAAGGTTGAACTAAATCTGATGAAATGAGGTGGAAAATACACTTAATTTTGATCAAATGCCAGCCCCTGGTGGATTGTGTGTGTGTGTGTGTGATGGAGCCTTACTTATGTGTGTTGGCTTCTTCAACCCACATTTCCTTAGTAATTGATAATTCTCCATTCCTTCTCTATTGTTTAGAACTTAAAAAAAACAAAACAGAAAACTGAAGTCACAATAATGGTAGTACATCAAAGGATTTAAAGTAAAAGTATTTCAGAGAAAGTTCAAATAAAAAAATACAAGAAATATGACCTTTAGAATGTACTTCGGCCAACTTTGAATAATTTTAAGCACCCTAGGAGTGCATACATATGTGTTCTAGACCTCCCATTAAACACATTTTTAAAGTTCAATGAAACTCTTTAAATTTAGTCATTTGGTGACTAAAAATTGATTTTTACATATTTGAGAGTAAACTTCAATGTTCAGTTTTTGTTGTTGTTGTTGGTGGTACATTTCAATCAATTATTGTAACCAATCATGTTAAGGCCAATTCTCAAATCCTAAGCCAAGTAAATGTAAAAATACTTTAACTTATTGATGTAATTTTAATATTTATTTTTGCTTGGTGTATATGGCATTTTTTATTATCATTTCTAAGGATAAATGATTATCTTAGAACAATAAGCTATAATTAAGCACCTCTGTCATTTCTGCTTCTTCTCATTTCCCAAAGGTATTAATTACTTGTCCAGTCATTCAACTGGAATATCTCAAGAAAAAATTTTCCTTGAAAGATATTTGACTTCCTAAAAGCATATTTATGGCATCATTTAATACCTATTCAAAAGAAATTGCAAAAATACAGTTTCCAAATATAGATATTTGGGCTAGAGTATCAATGGATTTGAGCTTTTGGGGAAATATGGCTCTTCACAGAAGCTGTGACTTCTCTTTACAGAAAATGTTATGAAGTGCGCACACGGAAGTTTGCATACAGAAGAGTGCTTATTCACAGAATACTTGATGGAAGACTAAGAAACTTTGATCTTGACAATTGAGATAATCAAAATGTCACCTTTTTCCTCCTTTCCTACATAGACATTGAAACCAGATGGATCAACAGACTCTTTTTCTAAACACATTATTTTGTTTTTATTGTGTATACCTTTTCTCATAAATAAGCCTTTATACTTATTTGTAACATAGAAACAAGTGGAGATCTGGCTTCTGTGAAAAATATGATTCACTCATTTGCATTTTTAAATTCCATTCATTCCATTTTTAAATTGTTCACTTGTCCTATTTGCTCTTTTTAAAAGCAACTCTTCCTAACTCTCTTTAATTTTAAATACTTATAGAGTCTGTGTTTCTTATAATTTGGAATATTATTCCTTTAAAATTTTAAAATGAAAATTAATATTCAAAGTCTACAACATGAAGAAAACTTCATTATCTAGAAGAATGACAAGTTAAGACTCACAAGAATGCGACTGACAAAAAGTTTGCTGTTAGGTTATATTGATGTTTGATGGCTTAAAAATATATTGCAAAGACCTTTTTTAAAAATTTCAGCCAGACATGGTGCCACACACTTGTAGCCCCAGCACTAAGGAGGCTGAGACAGGAGGATCGCCATGAGTTTGAGGCCAGCCTGGGCTACATAGTGAGTTCAAGGATAGCCTGAAATACATAGCAAGATCCTGTCTCAAAAAAAAAAAAAGCAGCAAAATCCTTATGAAAATAATTAATTTTTCTTCAAGTTGTTTATGAGATTTTTTTTGCTTATATGCAGTGCTTGACTTTATTTTTTTATATATTAATTGGTACCTTTTAGGTTTACAGTACATTTACATTTATCATTGGGTGCTTGTACCTGTACATGATGGATCTTGGTTCTTATCTTTTCCCCCATTACCTGTGTGCCCTTCACCCCCACCACCCTTCCCTATTTACATAGACTGTGTTTCCATTTATTTTTTTCTTTCACGTAATTTTTCCTTTCCTTTCTTCCCTTTCCCCTTCCCCTCCAGCCACCCCTCCACCTTTCTTTAAAAATTATTTTTGGTATCTAAAAGTATTACTATCATTAGTGATACGCTTTAAACAAATTTTGGAATGAAGAAATATTGTTGTATGGTTGTCCATGTATATTATCTGTTTTTGTGAAGAAAACAATAGTTTTTATGAATAAAAATTAAAGGTCTAAGAACTTCAAAACTGAGAGATTTAGCCATTCATCTCCAGGCCTCATCCTTCTTTTTTATAGTGGCAAATCTGAAATTTCAATGATTTTCACCGCATTGAACTCTCATTATAACCAAGAACACAGTAACTTGGAAATTCTGCTCAAATTTTAGTTAAGGATTCTCGCACAGCATTTTATTTTGGTACCGGGGATCGAACTTGGGTCCTTGAGCTTGCGCAGCAGGCGGCGAAACTACTGAGCTAAATCTCCGGCCATTATTCCTCATCTTAATAAACTTATTTAGAAGTCTAGCACATTTAAATGGTTAAATAGTGAAATTCAGTCTTTGAATGTTTTCCTGTAACCATTGGCTTATCTCCTAGAAAAATACAAGCACGTGTATGTGTGTACGTATGTGTGAGTGTGCATGCACGTGTGTGTGTGTGTGTCCATAAATAAAAAGATTTCCTCCAGTCGGCACAGCTACAACTAGATAATGGAAGCCAGGGTAACTATGGAAAGCAAAGAGGAGAGGATTAGAGAAGTTAGTTCACTAGCATCTTCAGCTGTGCACTTTGGACTCAATTCTGAGACAGCTTTTCTAAAAATATCAGCATCACGAGTTTAAGAAGATTTACATGGAAAATAGCTAGCATGGACAAAATAAACATGGGTCTCCTCTCAATAGGCATGTACCTCAAGAGGACCAATTTAATCTATTTAATCATGTTACAGGAAACTAGAAAGATCAACAGGATCAGGTGGTTGTAGTTCTCAAACTCCAAGCTCATATGATCTCAATTTATAATTTCTGTCTCACAATTGATGCTATTTGATAATATCATACAATTTAGAATACCTAGAAGAACATACTGGACTTGAAATTAGAAGTGGATTTGATTCAATTTTCTGGGCTGAATTTCATGAAAGTTGTCACAATAAAATAATTAACATTTATTCAGGCTTTGATTCCTATACCTTGGGAGAAAAAAATTATTTATGTATTAATGTATTAATGGTATTAATGGTGTGGTCCATAGAGCTGGGGGAAAATGAGAGGCTTCTTCTACAGGCCAAAGAATTATAAACTCTTTTGAGGAAAGCTGGAGAATTTTTAAGATATAATTGTGGATAAACATTATTTGTAGGACTAAGATGCTCTAGAGAAATTGATCCTTACTGTTGCATATTCTGTGATTTGAGAGACTGACATGATCCTCTTGGGTTGAACAAATTGCCTCTATTAATTATTCAAGAAATGCCTTAACCCTTCTCTTCTCAGAAGAATTGTGTTATGTCACAAGGACACCCATTAAATCTTTAGATTAATTGTTGCTAGTTTTGCACCTATTACGTGGCAAGTCAATATGAATGTCACAATCTCTAATTCCTTAAAGAAGAGGTAGAAGTCTACCTCTCATCCATTGTTGTAGCTGTAAAGTTTCTGCGTTAGGGGGAAGGATCTATCCTCTTTCTTTGAAAAAAGTTTAGCTGCCTTCCTAGCCAATTAGCATGTAATTTAGGCTCTCTCCACCTGATATAAATTAGAATTGAAAAACAGTTCTGCAGAGAAATATGGACAGCCATTCAAAATTTTTTGTGTCTGAGCAAATACTCATGGACTTCTCCACCAAGGAGTTGCTAAATACTGATCACTGACTACAACATGCTTGAGAATGACTAGATTACGTCAAAGGATAAATCTTATGTCTTAGTTAGTATGATCACAAAATAAGTGGGGTTTTGGGGGGTTTTTTGGTAGCAGGGATCGAACTCCAGTCCTTGTGCTTGCAAGGCAGGCAGCGGAACCACTGAGCTGAAGCCCTGGCCCACAAAATAAGTGTTTAATTGTCAATCAGCCTCTTTTATTAAAAAATTCAAAAGAGTTTGTTAGTAGTTTTTAGCTCGTTCTGCTGTCTTGTGAAATGAAACTTGCATCAAGTATACAATGCAACAATAACTTCTCAGTATCATAGCTTTTAAGGAGTCGGGAAAATTTGCATTCACATAAAAATCAAAGATAACATTCTGTGGCCTACAGTGTCTTTCATTTGAGATTATTATTATAGAATTATTAATAAACTGAAGTCCGTAACACTTTTTTGTCATAAATAAAATTGAAAACTAAAGACTCTTTGAAAGCAGTATAGAACCCTAGGCTATGGAATGCTTTCTTCACTGGTATAGCAAGTTAGTGAAGAAGAGGAAAAGACGAAGCTGAAACTTTTCTTCTGAGTTATAATTTCAGCCAGTAAACACTATGTACATTCATTTGTTGTAGATTTGACCAAGAAATTTTCTGAAAAAGTTGTACAATTTAATGTTTTTACCAACAATATCAGATGTTGCCTCATATCATCACCAGGGTTTACTGTTTTCACTCTTTGGGTAGTTTTTGTTAGTATGTAGTGATATCTCATTTTAATTGGCACTCTGATAACTTACAAAATTTGGCCCATTTTCCTGTTTATTAGCTTCCGGGCATTTTCTTTTTGTTAAGAATCTGATCAGATTCGTTACCTAATTTTCTTTTGTGTTCCATTTTTTATGGTTTAGTACTTGACATATTGAGGATATATGCCTTTCTGGAATACATGCCTTGAATCTTTTTTCTAGACTATTTTACTACTTTTTAAGTGTTCTTACTAGTGTCTTGGTTGATTATAATCTCCTAATTTTAATGTAGTCCTCCTTTGGATTAGTGCATTTATGACCTGCTAATGATGTCTTTATTTACCTCAAGGGCATGACAACATATTTGTATTTTTGGAAGATTATTTTTACTATTAATATTTACATCTACATAAAACCAGTTAGCTATGGTTTGGATTTAAATGTTCCCCCCAAATTTTGTGTATTCAGTGAGGGGACTTTTAAAAGGTGGTTGGATAATGAAGACACTGTACTCTTCAGTGGGCTTCACTCATTGATGGTTCATGGCTGAATGTGCTGTTAAGAGGTGGTGTGTGGTTGAAGGTAGTCCACATGGGGCATGATCTGCAGGGCTGTATGCATGTACTCAGATCCTCCCTTCTCTCTGTGGTGCCTTACTGATATGAGTTGAACAGCTTTTCTCTCCCATGCTTTTTCATCATGACATTTTTGCCTTGAGGTCAGCCAACCATGGACTAATCCTCTACATTAATGAGGCAAGATAAACCTCTTCTTCTGTAAGTGGTGTCATGTATCTTGTCCCAGTGATGGCAAAGCGACTACTAGATAAATTGGCACAAGAAAAATGGGATCATTCCTGTGATTATACCTGACCATATGGTTCAAAAGCATTTGGAACTGACTCGTGAAAGAAATTTCAAAAGGTATGAAACTAAAGAAGCCCTAGAATGGTGTAAGTTGAGCTTGATAGTAATTCTGGTTGGAGCTTTGAAGACCAGAATGTTGGTAGGAAAGCAGAGAGTAAAGTCCAGGATCATGAGCTTTCAGATGAGAATGAGAACTAGATTCAAACCTGGACTAGACATTTTGTGTATTTCATTCAGATAAAGAATTTTTCTATGTTTTGTTTATGTCCTAAAATTTCATGTAAGGCTGACTACGTGAAAGGCATGGACGATGTGAGATGTTATGGTGCCACAGAAGATTCCACTCAGGTTTCTGAAGAAGATTCTGCTCAGGCAAATAGTATGTGACAGAATTACAGTCCCTGCCATAAGCCCCTAAAAGGGCAATGAATGAAGCTCTGAGAGTGTCCCCAGAGGTTCACTGAAGACCCCAGGAAGTTGCAGATGCCAGAAATATGAAACATCTGCTGAGTATAAACAGAGGCAACAAGCAAAGCAAGACCCAGGGAGAGGCCATGTGGGTTTCAACCACCCCAAACAGAGGGGCTATGATTCTCAAATTCTTCAGAGTTCAATCTCACCACAACCTGTCTGGGTGGTGGGCATGGAGCTAAGATTTTATGTTTGTACTACTTGTAGACTTGGTTTCAGTCTTGCTTTGGTCTGATTCCTTCCTACAACCTTATCCTTCACTTTTGGAATGGGAATTTTTACCCTGTGCAATTCTATGTTGAAAGTTTTAACATTCTTTTTGATTTTCACTGGGGCTCACAGCTAAGAATTTGCTTGGGTCTCAGAGGAGACTTTGGATTCAGATTTTTCAGCAATACTTTTATTGTTAATACTTTGCCAACACTTAGACATGGATGAAATGTATTTTGAATAATGAGCTGTGCCTCAGCCTTTTGAGGGCCAGGGGCCGAAAGTTATGTTTTAGATCTAAAATGTCCTGCAAGTCTCATGTATTCAGAAGTAGGGCTTTGGAATGTGATTAGAACACAGAGACAATGTCCTGCTCAGTGGATTCATCCGTCTATTGATTTCATGGCTGAATTGCTATTAGGGAATGGGTCCTGATTGGAGGTGGATTGCTGAGGGCATGATTTGGAAGGGTATATGTTTGTCCCCAGGTGCTTCCTTCTCTCTCTGCTTCTTTGTTGATATGGGTTGAATAGCTTTCCTTTATCATACTTTTCTATCACACTAATTTTGCTTTGGAGCCAGCCAACCATGGACTAATCCTCTGAAAAAGTGAGCCAAAATAGGCCTCTCCTCTCTAAGTTGTGAGTGTTGACTATTTTGTCCTAGCAATGGGAAAGTGATAAATACAGCACCTGAATTTATTTCTGTGCATGCTGTAAGGAAGGGATCAATTAAAATTTTTTTTCTTTGCATAACCAATTAGTTTATCAGTCTTTCAAAATTACAATGAAATGTCATTTTATTTTATATGAACTGACTATATATTCATACAGATTTGTCCTTAGACTCTCATTTAATTTTCTTTGTGTAACTCACTGCTTTAATTACTATTCTTTCCTTTAAGTTTTAATGCTCAGTAATGTATACCTTTTGATTTTGTTTTTCAAGATGATCTTGGTTATTCTTATCCCTTTGCATATATATGTGTATATATATGGCTTTAAAATTATCTCACTGATTTTCATATTTTAAAAATATTTGCTAGAATTTTGATTGAATTTATGTATCATTTTGGGGAGAAATAGTTTCTTTTCAACATTGTATCCTGCTTTTAAATATGGTGAATCCTTTCATTTGTAGTTCTATAGTCTTAAGTTTCCTTCAATAATATTTTCACTTCTGCATGCAAATATTTTAAGTGTTTTAAATGTTATTACAAATTGTATGTATATTTTTAAAATTCATTTTTTTTTCACTTTTAGTTTTCTATAACAATGCAAATAATTCTTTTTATTAAGTACCTGGTTCCCTTGCTACATTCATTTATAAATCCTAGTTGTTTTACCATCAAAGTCTCTGTATTTTATAAAGGTAGAGTTATGTCAGCTACAAATAATGTCATTATTCTTTTCTTTCTAATCATTATATTTTTTCTTGCTTAATATTGAACAAGGAGGCACTAATAGGCATCTTGTTGTTTTCCTAATCACATGGAGTAAAATTTCCATGTTTGACATTTATTTGTGATAGTTTCTAGGTTTTATGTAATTATTAATACATTAAATAAGATTTAAACTATTTTTATTTTATATGTAATACAAGTAGATATTAGTAAAGAAAATACAAAAAGCACTCATAATTTCTACAAAAAATAAAACTAAAATTCATAAAAAAATCAGAGAATACCAACAGTTAATACACTGTGTATCATAATCTTAAAAGAATGACCAAAATGTTACTCAGAGTACAAGTTATAGACAAAAAAGACTTTCTCTTACAAAGAAGAAAGAAAATAGATAAAACCACAAAACATTCAAGTTTTAGCTATCACAAACTGTGCTGCTATAAACATGGGTGTGCATGCATTGCTGTGGTATAATTCTTTTAATTCTTTTGGGAAGATACCCAGTAGGGGAATAGCTGGGTCAAATGGGACCTCTAGTCCTAGTTCTTTGAGGTATCTCCATATTGATTTCCACAGTGGTTGCACCAGTCTACACTCCCACCAACAGTGGAGAAGGGCTCTTTTTGCCCCACAACTGGCCAGGATTTATTATTGGTCGATTTCTTGATAGCAGCCACTGTTTCTGGAGTGAGATGGAATCTCACCATTGTTTTCACGTGCATCTCTTGAATGACCAGTGATGTTGAACATTTTTTCACATGTTTACTTGCTATTTCTACTACTTGTCTGAGAAATAGCTGTTCATTTCAGATGCCCATTTTTGGGTTGGATCTTAAATTTGGGAGGTTTGATTTTTGTAGGTTCTTTATATATTCTAGATAGTAGACCTTTGTCTGAATCTCAACTGGTAAAAATTTTTTCCCACATTGCGGGTTGTCTCTTCACACTGTTGGTGGTTTCTCTTGCTGTGCAGAAGCATTTTAGTAAGAAGAGATCCCACTTGTTGATTGTTTGTGCTAGTTCACAGGTAACTGAGGTTTTGTTCATGAAATCTTTTCCTACACCAATGTCTTCAAGAGTTCTACCTAACCTCTTCCATCCAGTTTAGTGTTTCTGTTTTAATATTTAGATCTTTAATCCATTTTGATTTTAGTTTAGTGAATGGTGAGAGATATAGGTCTAGTTTTAATTTTTGCCTAGTTCAAATCCAATTTTTCCAGCACCGTTTATTAAAGAGGCTATCTTTCCTCCAGTGAGGCTTTTTGGCTCCTTTGTCAAAGATGAGATGGCTGAGTGTGTCTGGAGTTGTTTCAGTGTCTTCTAATCTGTTCCACTGGTCCTCAGGCCTGTTTCTTTGCCAGTATCATTTTTTTTTTTTAATCACAATAGCTTTGTAGTACGTTTCAAATTGGGGATTGTGATACACCCTACTCTTTTGTTGCCTAGAATTGCTTTTGTTAATGTAAGTCTCTTGTTCCAAATGAATTTTGAATTGTTTTCTCAAGGTCTGTGAAGTATGCTGTTGGAATTTCATTTGGGATTGCATTGAATCTATCTAGCAGTTTAGGAAGTATGGCCATTTTCACTATATTGGTTCTTCCTACCCAGGAGCAAGGGATGTCTTTCCATTTTCTGATATCCTCTTTGATCTCTTTTTTGAGAGTGCTATAGTTTTCAGAGTAGAGGTCTTTGATTTCTTTCATTAGATTGTTTCCTAGGTATTTCACTTTTTTGAATGCTCTTGTGAAGGGAGTTGTTTCTCCAGTTCCTTTTTCAGTGAGTCTGTTTTTTTGTGTACAGGAAAGCTACTGATTTTTGTGTGTTGACCTTGTGTCCAACTACTTAACTCAATTTGGTTATTAAATCTAGAAGACATTTAGTGGAGTTTTTGGGGTCTTCTATATAGAGTATCATATCGTCTTCAAATAATGACAATTTGATTTCTTCATTTCATATCTTTATTCCTTTTATTTCTTTCTCTTGTCTAATTGCTGTGGCTATTATTTCCAAAACTATATTGAACAGGAGCGGTGACAGTGGACATCCTTGCTTGTTCCTGATTTTATTGTGAAGGATTTCAGTTTTTGACCATTTAGTATGATATTGGCTGTTAGTTTTTCATAGATAGCTTTTATCAGGTTGAGGTAGAGATTGTCTATTCAAAATTTTTAGTAGGGTTTTTATCATGAATGCATGTTGGATTTTGTCAAACCCTGGAGACTGGATAAATGAAATGTATTTTTCTAAAAAATAAAATGGAGTACTACTTAGCCATAAAGAATGAAAAATTAGAGACAGTTATAGCTGAATGGATTCACAATGAGGTGATGCTCTTAAGTGAAATAAATAGGACACACATGTAAATACCAAATAGTTTCTCTGGTGTGAGAAACTGAAAGTGTAAATAAAGATCAAACTGTATAATAGATAATGTGAAATAGGAAGAAAAGTTGCAAAGAGGAAGGGTAGAGGTAGGGGAAAGAAATGAAGGGAATGGATTTAACAAGAGAAAATGAAAAAATGGAAACAAAGTCTTTATAAATAGAGAGGGTTGGAGTGGTTGAAGGGAGGGCATGGGTATGGGGAAAAAATAAGAATCCATATATATTATGTAAAGATACAAATCTCCAATGATGAATGTTATTATATTGTATACCTAAAATCTACAATAAATTTGATTTTAAAAAAGGAAATAAATAATTTAGTTATATATAAAAACACAAAACTTTCTCTTCAACAAACTATGAAAAACTAGTAGTATAAATGAAATAAATTAGCACATATATATTAAAATACTTTTCAAACAACAGAATAGATAATTTGGGTAACTATTTGGACTTCTCCATATTTCTTATTATCTATCATCTATTTTGCTTTCTGTATATGTTCCTTGAATTTCTGCCAGCTATTCCTTGGACAGGGAACTAAAATCTAGAATACACAAAGAACTTAAAAAAGAGATTCCCCCAAATAAAAGACCCAGTTAAAAAATGAGCAACTGAGATGAATAGGTACTCCTCAGAAGAAGAAGCACAAATGGACAATAAATACATGAAAAAATATTCAGGATCACTGGCTGTTAGAGAAATGAAAGTAAACTACACTGAGATACTATCTTACCCAAGAATGAATGGCTATCATAAAAAAAAAAAATCAAACAATAACAAATGCTGGCAAGAATGTGAAGAGAAAGGAATTCTTTTATATTTTTGATGGGAATGTAAACTAGTACAACCACTATGGAAATCAGTGGAGATTTTTCAAAAAAACTAAAAATAGAAATTCTATTTCTAGCTATCTTCCCAAAAGAGTTAAATTTATCATATTACAGGGATACATAAATGCCCATGTTTTTGACTGTTTATTAGTACGTATTTGCAGTCTATAATGACTACATTTATTGGGGGGAGTTTGTACATGTGCATAACCTTATTAATTTTTTTATCCTACTCCTCCTTTCTCCTTTTTCTGAACAAATCTCCTTCCTCTCCTCATTTGCAAAAGCTCTATTTCTATTTTTTAAAACTCATTTTTAAATTCCTTTTAACTTCTTTCTCTTCACCTCCTTCCATCTCTTGTTCTCCTTCCCATTTGAAAAATATCTCCCTACTTATTAGTATCTATGTTTTTTTTCCTTACTTATACTCTGGGTTGCTCATACAAGAGGTATAATGTGATATTTAAACTTCTGTGTCTGATTCATGATTTGAGATTTATAGTCTCAAGGTGTATCCTTTTACCAAAAAAATGCTTTAAGTTTATTCTTCTTTATAGCAGTTTAGTACTCTATTATATACAAATACTACATTTTCTTTATCCATTTATCTGTTGATGAGCATACATGGTGTTTCCAAGATTTAGCTATTATAAATTGTCATGCTGTAAGCATGGCCATGCATGTATAACTATAGTATGATGACTTGAACTCTTTTGGAAAGTTACCTAGAAAACAAATAGCTGAGTCACGGGGAATTTCTAGTTTTAATTTTTTGAGGAATCTCTATACTGATTTCCATAGTAGCTCTATTAGTCTTCACTCCCACCAACAACAGAAAAGTTCCTTTTTCCCCTCAGCTTCAGCGGCATTTGTTATTGGTTGATCTCTTGATGGTAGCCATTCTTTCTGGAGTGAGATGAAATCTTGGTGTTTTAATTTGCATTTCTCAAATGGCCAGTGATGTTGAATATATCTTATGTATTTATTGGCGGTTTGTACTCCCTCACCTGAGAAGTGTTTTTTCATTTCAGATGCCTATTTTTTGATTGGATCTTGAAATTTGGGGGTCTCATTTTTTTCAGTACTTTATATATCCTAGATATTAGCTCTCTGAGGAGTAGCTGGCAATATTTTATTTCCATTCTGTGGATTGTCTCTCCATGGGGTTGATGGCTTCCTTTGCTGTGCAAAAGCCTTTTAATTTGATGTGGTACTATTTACTGATTCTTGGTATTATTTCCTGTCAAACAGGGTTTTGTTCAGAAAGTCTCTGCCTACGACTATATTGTAAAGAGTTTTATGTGTTTTAATTCCCAGCAGATTATGTTTCTGTTTTATTATGTAGGTTATTGATCCACTTTGATTTTAGTCTAGTGCATTGTGAAAGATGAGTTCAAACTCTGACGTGTGGATAGTCAGTCTTCTCAGCATTTGTTAAAGAAGCTAAGTATCTTCCCTCTAGCTATTTGGCCCCTTTGTCAAAGATAAGGTAGCCTTACCTGGAGTTGTTTCTACATCCTCTATTCTGTTACATTGACCCACATGTCTGTTTTTTTTCCAGTACCATTTTTTTTTTTTTTTGCCAGATAGTGAGAGACCTTTATTCATAAAAATAGTAAGCAAAGGAAGAACATAAGCCGTATAAGGGGGGATAGTTTCTGGCAAAATAGAAATTAAGCTGTTAGAACAAGTGGCTATAATAAAGGCAGAATAATTAATGTAAGGAAAAGCATTATGAACAGTTTATGCAAATAAGAACTCTTGAAGATCTCAAAACATTTGTGGAAATAAAAATCATAATTTCTAAATATAGAAAATTAATACAGAAATTGAACATGAGACTGGCTGTTGTTGAAAGATCTCTTGATTCAACATATAATGGAACCATATAAAAGGACACTAAATCTCACTAAATATTCACAAATACTATCAGTTATTAGTGATTTAATAGCTAGTTTGTATCACTGATCCTTTGCAATCAGTTTGCAAATCACAACAAATATCCAGAAAGTTTATTATTGCTGTATAAACTTTCTTTTTTTTCTATTAACTTTATTGGTACATTTTAGGTACACAGTACAGTAACAGTCATCATTGGGATCTTGTACCTTTACATGATGTATCATAGTTCTTATTTTTTCCCCATTCCCCTGCCCTCCCTTCAACCCCTTTCCCTATATACAAAGACTTTGTTTCCATTTTTTTTTCCTTTTCTCAAATTTTTTTCTTTTCCCTTCTTTTCTTTCCCCTACCCCTCCCACTTCCCCTACTCTTTTAGACCTTTTCTTCCTATTTCACAACATCACTTATACATTTTGATCATTATTTACACTTAGTTTTTCACACCAGAGAAATTATTCGGTTTTTACATGTGTGTCCTATTTATTTCACTTAAGAATATGGGCTCAATGTCCATCCACTTAGCTACAAATGTCTCTAGTTTCTCATTCTTTATAGCTGAGTAATAATCCATTTTATTAATAAACCACATCTTCTTTATCCGGTCTCCAGTTGATGAGCAATTGGGCTGTTTCCAAGCTTTAGCTATTACAAAATGTGCCAGTATAAATATGGGTGAGCATATATCACTGTGGTATTGTTCTTTTCATTCTTTTGGGAAGATGCCCAGCAGAGGAATAGCTGGGTCAAATGGGAATTCCAATCCAGGTTGTTTGAGGTATCTCCATATTGATTTCCACAGTGGTTGCACCAGTCTGCACTCCCACCAACAATGAAGAAGGGTTTCTTTCTTCACACAATCCTACCAGCATTTGTTATTGGTTATTTCTTGATAGCAGCCATTCTTACTGGGGTGAGGTGGAATCTCAGCATTGTTTTCATCTGCATCTCTTGAATGACCAGTGATGTTGAACATTTTTTCATATGTTTATTTGCTGCTTTTACTTCTTTGTCTGAGAAGTGTCTGTTCATTTCAGATGCCCATTTTTGAACTGGGTCTTTATATTTGGGGGGATCTGAGTTTTTTGAGTTCTTTATGTATTCTAGATAGTCTGAGGAACAACTGGTAAAAATTTTTTCCCACATTGTAGGTTGTCTCTTAGCTCTGTTGCTGGCTTCTCTTGCAGTGCAAAAGCTTTTAAATAAGATGAGATTCCAGTTGTTGATTCTTTGACCATGGTGTTTTTCTCACTGTGGTCTTGTGGTACAACTTAAAATCCGGGATTGTGATGCCCCATGCCTTGACCTTGTTGCCCAGATTTGCTTTTGCTATTTTAGATCTCTTCTGGTTCCATATGAATTTTAGGGTTGTTTTGTCTTTTTATGTGAATAATGCTATTGGTGTTTTGATTGGGGTTGCATTAAATCTGTATACTAGTTTGGGAAGTATGGCCATTTTCACTCTATTGGTTCTACATCTCCAGAAACAGGAGGCTATTTTCATTTTCTGAAATCCTTTTGGATCTCCTTTTTAGGAGTATTACAGTTTTAATGTAGAGGTCTTTCGCTTCCTTGGTTAGGTTAATTCCTAAGTGTTTAATTTTTCTTGATGTTATTGTTAAAGGTGTTGTTTCCCTAATTTCTCTCTCAGTGAGTTTGTTATTGGTGTATAGGAATGCTACTGATTTTTGAGTGTTGACTTTGTATCCTGCTATGGTACTGGATTTAATTATTCATTCTAGAAGTTTTATGATGGAGTGTTTTGGGGGATCTTCTGTGTAGAGGATCATATCATCAGCAAATAATGATAACTTCTTCTTTTCCTATCAATATCCTTTTATTTTTTTTCTCTTTTCTTATTGCTCTGAGTATTGTCTCCAGAACTATATTGACGTGGAATGCTGATATTGGGTATCCTTGTCTTGTTCCTAATTTTAGAGGAAAATCTCCATTTAGTATGATGTTTGGGTGTTTGTCACAGATGGTTTTTATCAGGTAGAGATAAAGACCTTCTATTCCCATTTTCTTCAGGGTTTTTATCAGGAGTGAATGTTGGATTTTCAAATGCTTTTATTGTGTCTATTTAAATGACCATGTGTTTTTTTGTCCTTGCTTCTGTTAATGTGGTGTTAAATTTATTGATATGTGAATGTTGAACCCTCCCTGGATCCCTGAGATGAATCCTACCTGGTCATGGTGTATAATGTTTTTTATTAATTCTCGCATTTGTTGGCCAGTATCTTATGGAGATTTATTCATCTATGGTCTTTAAAATGATTACCCTATAGTTTTCTTTTTGGACTGGGTCATTTTCTGGCTTTGCTACCAGGGTAATGCTTGGTTCCAGAAATGACTCTGGGAATATTGCTTCTTTTTTTTTATTACATTAAAGCATTTGAGGAGTAGTGGCATCAGATCTTCTCTAATGTTGTTATAGAATCTGGCAGTGAATCCTTCAGGGCCTGGGCTGTTCTTAGCCCATAGTTATTTTTTATTATTTCCTCAATTTCATTGACTGATATTGGATTGTCCAGGATTTTTATATCATCTTGGCTCAAGTTTGGTAGTTCATATGCATCTAGGAATCTATCTATTTCTTCTGAATTTTCCCTTGTATTAGAGTACAGATTCTCAAAGTAGTTAAAAATGGTCTTCTGGATTTCTGCAGAATCCATTGTGATTTCTCCCTTTTCATTTGTAATTGGATGGATTTGGGCCTTTTCTCTCTTTATTTTGATAATGGTTAGTAAAGGTTTGTCTATTTTGTTTATTCTTTCAAAGAACAAACTGATTCATTGATTCATTGTATTGTTTCTTTAGTGTCAGTGGGTGACAAAACTTCAAACTTTACAAAAACAGAGGGAGAAAGAAAAAATTGTGTCAAAAGAGAGAAAAAAAATCTACATATTATTTCCAAGTGAGTGTTTTGCTTTCAGAACCTGCAGTCTTTACGCCTGCAGTCACAATCCTCTCTGCCACTCTTTATAGCCTGTGGATTTGTGTGTTAAATCCTCAGTTCCAGGCGTCTAGTATCTGTAAACTTGTATCTGGTGTAACTGTCCAAGCTGGATCTAAAGAAGGTGTACGATGATGGGGTCATGGTGAAGACTCAAGCAGGCTTTAGGCCCTTGACATAGATTCCATGGGTTGGGGACCAGCTCTGGGTATCAGATTGAGACTCCTGTGGCCATGAGACCAGCTCAAAACACTAGATGGAAGCTGTACAGGCTTGGGGCAGCCAATGGAGAACAAACTGAACCCAGGAATGACACAAGGAGATTACAGCGGGCCCAGAGAGGACTCTGGACCCTGGGTAGAGACTCACACAGGCTCAGGTTATGGGGCAGACCGGGCAGACCTGTAACCAGTGCAGAGTGCTGACAGAGACTCCAGAGTGCATGGGACTGGCCTGATGCATCAGATGAAGACTTGGCCAGTGTTAGTTGAGACACAAATGTGTCCAGGACCGTTGTGGGGTGCAAGATGGAGACTCCCAGTGTTCCTGGGGAGGGGATGGAGTGCTTAGAATTAAATGAGGTCTCTGGAAGACCCAGGACACAAGGTGGAGACTCATGGCAATTTGGGGTGCTCAGGTTACCCAGAACCAGTACTGGATGCTACATGAAGTCTCCGAAGGGTGTAGGGATGAAGCAAGACAGTGAGTGCTGGGTGGAAACTCGAGGAATCTCAGGGAGCCAGGCCTAGACTCAAACGGGTTCTGTAACAGCTCTGGGTGACAGATGGAAGTCCTGGTAGGTGTGGGACAAACTTGAAGCACCTGGCAATAATTCAGGTATGGTAGTGGGGAATTAGATGGGCCCACTACCCATGCAGGGTGCCAGTTGGTGACTAGGACTGGCATGAGCAGCTGCATGAACCCTGGTGCTCACTGTTCACTTGTTCATCCTGTGGCTACATGCAGTTGGTGGGCAGAGAGGGAGCTTCCCCTGCTATCAGTAAGGACTGGCAAAGATGCTGCAGCTTCCTCAGTGCTTGCAGAGGGGATTATGAGATAGAAGAGCCCATTACCCAGTGTCTGTTCTGGAAGGCTAGTCTCTGCTGTACTTCTTGGTTCTCTCTGGTTTCTTGGGAAATTCTCAAGATACAGTAGCTGTTTCCAAAATGTGCAGGGGTGGAGATTATGCTCACTGCCCTTGGTGGGTTGTTCCCCTCTTTTTAACTGCTATTCAGATGTTTGGTATGATATATGTGTATGTTCTTTCAAATTGATTTTCTGAATCAGGATGTAAGTCCTTCCCCTGCTTCCAGTTACCCAGGTTTAAAACTTTGTCCCTGAGTATCTCTGACATGACTCCTCCTTTAGTCAGTCATGTTGAGAACCTGCATACTCATACTCATAGCAGCATAATTTGTAATAGCTAGATCTTGAAAATGCCAAGATTATTGTATATGACCATAAGCAGATGAATGAATAAAGACAATGTGTAAAGACATACACAATGGGGTACTACTCTGCCATAAAGAATGATAAATTTGAGCCATTCATAGGCAAATAGGTGCAACTTGAGAACATAATGTTAAGAAATATACTTTTTATTATTCAGTAAGTTTACTGGTACATTTTGGGTATACAATATGATGACATTCATCATTGGGAATTTATACCTTTACATGATATATCTTGGTTTTTACTTTTTTCCCATTCCCCTGCCCTCCCTTCAACCACTCCACCTTTCCATATTTACAAAGAATTTGATTTTGTTTTTTGCTTTTCTCATATTTATTGTTTTCCCTACTTTCCTTTTCCCTACCACTCCCACTTCCTCTACCCATTTGGACTTTTTATTCCTAATTCAAATTATCTATTATACATTTTGATCCTTATTTACACTTTCAGTTTCTAACAGGGGAGAAACTATTCTGTATTTACACATGTGTCCTATTTATTTCACTTAAGAGTATGGCCTCAATGTGCATCCATTTAACTATAAATGTCTCTAGTTTCTCATACTTTACAGCTGAGTATTACTCCATTTTATGAAATAACCACAACTTCTTTATCCAGTGTCCAGTTGATGGGCATTTGGGCTGTTTCCAAGTTTTAGCTATTAAAAACTGTGTTGCTATAAACATGCATGTGCATATAGCACTGTGGTATGAATCTTTTAATTCTTTTAGGAAACTACTCAGCAATGTAATAGCTGGGTCAAATGGGACCTCTAATCCTAGGGGTTTTTTTTTTTTAGATATTTCCATACTGATTTCCATAGTGGTTGCATCAGTCTACGCTCCCACCAACAGTGGAGAAGAATTCCTTTTCCTGGGCCGGGGATTTAGCTCAGTGGTTTCACTGCCTGCCTTGCAAGTGCAAGTTCCCACATTTGATCCCCGCAGTACCAAAAAAAAAAAAAAAATCATTTTTCCACACAGTCCTGCCAGAATTTGTTATTGGTTGATTTCATGGTAGCAGCCATTCTTTCTGAAGTGAGGTAGAATCTCTCCATTGTTTTCATTTTCATCTCTCAAATAACCTGTGATATTGAACATTTTTTCATATGTTTATTTGCTGTTTCTACTTCTTTGCCTGATAAATGTTTGTTCATTTCAGATGCCCATTTTTGGACTGGGTCTTTCAATTTGTGAGGCCTGAGTTTTGTAAGTTCTTTATATATTCTAGATAGTAGACCTTTGTCTGAGGAACAGCTGGTAAAATTTTTTCCCACATTGTGGATTATCTCTTCACACTGTTGGTGGTTTCTCTTGCTGTGCAGAAGCTTTTTAGTAAGAAGAGATACCAGTTGTTGATTCCTTCTGCTACTTCATGTGTGACCAAGGCTTTGTTCATGAAATCTTTTCCTACACCAATATCTTCAAAAGTTTTACCTAACCTCTCTTCCAGCCAGTTTAGGGTTTCTGCTTTAAAAGTTTAGACCTTTGATCCACTGTAATTTTACTTTAGGATGTGGTGAAAGACATAGGTCTAGTTTTAATCTTTGGCAAGTTGAAACCCAATTTTTTCCAGCACTGTTTATTAAAGAGGCTATCGTTCCTCCAGTGAGAGTGTTTGGCTCCTTTGTCAAAGATGAGGTGGCTGAGTATGTCTGAAGTTGTTTCTGCATCTTCTAATCTATTCCACTGATCCTTGGGTCTGTTTCTTTGCCAGTACCATGCTGTTTTTATCAAAGTAGTTTTGCAGTATAATTTCAAGTTGGGGATTGTGATACCCCCTACCTTGTCTTTGTTCCCTAGAATTGCTTTTGTTATTCTAGGTATCTTGCTGAAAATGAATTTTTGAATTATTTTCTCAAGGTCTGTGAAGTATGCTGTTGGAATTTCAATTGGGATTGCATTGAATCTATCTAGCAGTTTAGGAAGTATGGCTATTTTCACTATATTGGTTCTTCCTACCCAGGAGCAAAGGATGCCTTTCCATTTTCTGATATCCTCTTTGTACTCTTTTTTTCAGAGTGCTATAGTTTTCAGAGTAGAGGTCTTTGATTTCTTTCATTAGATTGTTTCCTAGGTATTTCATTTTTTTGGATGCTATTGTGAAGGGAGTTGTTTCTCCAGTTCCTTTTTCAGTGGGTCTGTTGTTAAAGTACAGGAAAGCTATTGATTCTTTTCCCTTAAATTCTTTTATTGGTACATTTTAGATATACAGTATGTTTATATGTATCATTGGGTGCTTGTACCTATACATGATGTGTCTTGGTTTTCATTTTTTCCCCCATTACCTGTGCACCCCTCACCCCCTCCACCCTTCCCTATTTACATAGACTTCATTTCCATTTTATTTCTTTTCTTATAATTTTTCCTTTCTCTTCTTTCCTTTCCCAATCCCCTCCCACCATCCCTACCCCTTTGGACATTTTCCTATTTCAAAGTATCAATTATTCATTATTAATTCATTTAATCCTTATTTATACTTTCAGTTTCTCACACTAGAGAAACTATTCATTATTTACACATGTGTGTCCTATTTATTTCACTTAAGAGTATTGCCTCAATATGCATCCATTTAGCTATAAATGACCCTAGTTTCTCATTCTTTATGGCTGAGTAGTAATCCATTTTATTAAAAAAACACATGTTCTTTATCCAGTTTCCAGTTGATGGGCACTTGGGCTGTTTTCAAGCTTTAGCTATTACAAACTGGGCCTCTGTATACATGGGTGCACATATATCTCTGTGGTATGATTCTTTTAATTCTTTTGGGAAGATACCCGGCAGGGGAATAGGTGGATCAAATGGGACCTGCAGCCCTAGTTCTTTGCAGTATCTCCACACTGATTTCCATAGTGGTTGCACCAGTCTGCACTCCCACCAACAGTGGAGAAGTGTTCCTTTCTCCCCATACCCCTGCCAGAATTTGTTATTGGTTGATTTCTTGAAAGCAGCCACTCTTTCTGGGGTGAGGTGGAATCTCAGTGTTGTTTTCATCTGCATCTCTCGAATGACCAGTGATGTTGAACATTTTTTCATATGTTTATTTGCTACTTTTACTTCTTTGTCTGAGAAATGTCTGTTCATTTCAGATGCTTATTTTTGAATTGGGTCTTTGAATTTGGGGGAGGTCTGAGTTTTTTCAGTTCTTTATATATTCTAAATAGTAGTCCTTTTTCTGAGGTACAGCTGCTAAAAATATTTTCCCACATTGTAGGTTGTCTCTTAGCTCTGTTGGTGGTTTCTCTGCAGTGCAGAAGCTTTTTAATAAGATGAAATCCAAGTTGTTGATTCTTTCTGCTAGTTTCCATGCTATTGAGGTTTGGTTCATAAAGTCTTTTCCTATGCCAATATCTTCAAGAGTTCTACCTAACTTATCTTCCAGGGCTATTGATTTTTGTGTGTTGACCTTGTATCCAGCTCCTCTACTGAATTTGGTTATTAAGTCTAGAAGACGTTTAGTGGAATTATGGGGGTCTTCTATATAGAGTATCATGTCATCTACAAATAATGACTATTTAACTTCTTTGTTTCCTAACCTTATTTCTTTTATTTCTTTCTCTTGCCTAATTGCTGTGGCCATTGTTTCTAAAACTATATTGAACAGCAGTGGTAATAGTGGACATCCTTGTCTTATTCCTGATTTTAGTATAGATGATTTCATTTTTTTGACCATTTAGTATAATGCTGGCTCTTGGTATTTCATAGATGGCTTTTATCAGGTTGAGATAAAGACTATCTATTCCAATTTACTGTAGGATTTTTATCATGAATCAGTATTGGATTTTGTCAAACACTGTTTTTGCATCTATTGAGATGATCATATGGCTTTTGTCTTTGGTTCTGTTAATATAGTGCATTACATTTATTGATTTACATATGTTGAACCTACCCTGCATTTCTGGGATGAATCTAACTTGGTTAGCAAGTATGATCTTCTTGATGATCTTCTGCATTCTCTTTGCCAGTATCTAATTGAGGATTTTTTCACCTATGTTCATTATGGAGATCAAAGTGATGCTTGCTTCCAGGAATACTGGGAGTATTGCTTCCTTTTCAGTTTCATTGAAGAGTTTAAACAGTAGTGGCAAAAGTTCTTTTCTAAATGTCTTGTAGAATTCAGCAGAGAAGCATTCAGGACCTGGAGTTTTCTTTGTTGATAAGTTTTTAATTACATTTTCAATTTTGTTGATTGATATTGGATTGTTTAGATTTTTTAGGTCATCGTTGTTCAACTTTGTTAATTCATATATATCTAGAAATCCGTCCATTTTTTTCTGTGTTTTCCATTTTATTGGTGTACAGGTTCTCAACATAGGTATTGATGATCTTCTGGATTTCTCCTGGATCCGTTGTAATTTCATCCTTTTCATTCCTAATTGCACGGATTTGGGCCCTTTTTTTGATAAGGTTGGCTAAGGGTTTGTCAATTTTGTTTATTCTTTTGAAGAACGAGCTCCTTGGTGCATTTTTTTTTTTGTATTGTTGTCTTAGTCTTCATTGCATTGATTTCTGCTCTGATCTTTGTAATTTCCTCTCTTGTACAAGCTTTTGGTCTTGCTCTTCTTTTTTTAGAAGCTTGAGGTTCAGCATTAGGTTGTTTATTTAAGCTCACTCTGTTTTCCTAATATGAGCATTCTCTGCTATGAATTTCCCTCTGAAGACTGCTTTCATTATGTCCCTTAAATCTGATATGTTATCTTGGCACTGTCATTTAATTGTAAAAATTGTCTGATTTATTCTTTAAATTCCTCTGTGACCCATTGGTGATTCAGGAGTATGTTGTTCAGTTTCCATGTGTTTCTGAAATTTGTGTGGTTTCTTTTGCAATTGATCTCCGATTTCATTGCCCTATAATCTGATTATATACAGGGGATAACTTCAATTCCCTTCCACTTACTTAAACATATTCTATAAGCAAGTATGTGGTCTCTTTTGGAAAACAACCTGTGTGCAGCTGAAAAAAATGTGTATTCTGATTTTGTGGGGTGAAACACTCTGTATACAGCTGTTAAATCCATTTGTCCAAGATTTGGTTGAGTTCTAGTATTTCAGTGTTTATTTTTGTGATCTATCTGTGACAGCGGGGTATTGAGGTCCCCCACTACAATTGTATTAGTGCTTATTTGATTTTTCATATCTGTTAATATCTGCTTTGTAGCATATATATTTATGACTGTCATTTTTTTCTCTTGAATTGTTCCCTTTATAAGGATGTAGTGGCTTTCTTTGTCTCTCTTAACTAGTCTTGTTTTGAAATCCATTTTATGTGCAAATAGGATAGCTACTCCTACAGGTTCCTATCTCATGGAGTGTTGTTTTCCACCCTTTAACTTTCAATCTAAGAATTTCTTTTTTGAATTAAGTGTGTTTCTTGTATGCAACATATTATTAGATCTTGCTTCTTGACCCATTCTGCCAGTTTATTTCTTTTGATTGATGAATTGATACTATTATGATTGATGGTTATAACTGATTTTATTGATATATCCTTGTCATGACCATTTCCTGTTGTTGGATTCTCCCCCTTTGCATTTAATTTCTTGTCTTACCTCTTGGGCTCATTCAGATGGGCTTTGTGGGGTTGTGACCCTCACTGTCTTTTCCTAGAACATTGTTTAAAATTTTTTGGAGTTCTGGTTTGGTATTCATGAAGTTCCACAGGTGTTCTTTGCTGTGAAAGTATATTATTTCTCCATCAATTTTGAAAGATAGTTTTGTAGGGTACATCAATCTGGGTTGGAGGTTGTTTTCTTTTAGGATTTGAAATACTTCATCCCAGACTCTTCTTGACTTGATAGTTTGTATTGAGAAGTCCACTGTATTTCTGATGGGCTTTCCTCTGCATGCTTTGTTTCTTTTCTCTAACTGCTTATAGTATTTTGTTCTTCTGTTGGGTTTCTGGAATTTTGAGTACTATATGCCTAGGTATAGATTTTTTTTCAATTATGGCTAGTTGGAGTCCTAGATGCCTCACTTATCTCTATGTCAAATTCTTTTCCTCTGCTTGGGAAGTTTTTTGCCATTATTTCCGTCAACATTTTTTTTTATGTCATTTGCACTATCTCCTGTTTTTTCATTGACTCTGATCAGTCTTAAGTTATGCTTCTTTACATCATCTAGCAGCTGCTGGATTGATTTCTTGTGGTCCATTGCTATTTTTAAGAAATCTTTCTTTTCCTGGTCACTAATCACAATTCTATCTTCTACATCTGATATTCTGTCCTCATATTGGCTCATTCTGCTACATAAACTTTCAATGGAGTTTTTAATCTCCAGAATATCTATTTTCATCTGTTTTATGGATTCCATTTGTTTTATATGCTGGGATTCTATCATGTTCCTTAGCTCTTCTATTATTTTTTTACCTGTGTCTGCTCTAGAATTATTAATGATGTCTTTCACTATGGACACAATCTCTGTTGTTTTCTGCGAAAGTATTTCAGATTTTATTTTCTCCAGATCCTCTTTCATTGCCAGTTCAGGGAGTCTAGGTTGTTGAGTTTCAGATTGTTCCATCTCGTTGCCCCTTGGAGTTGCCTTTGGTTATCTGGAAGTGTGGTTTTGGGTAT
This sequence comes from Heterocephalus glaber, assembly GCF_053883595.1. Classification (NCBI taxonomy): domain Eukaryota; kingdom Metazoa; phylum Chordata; class Mammalia; order Rodentia; family Bathyergidae; genus Heterocephalus; species Heterocephalus glaber. Next base: position 10,577,122 of record NW_028258403.1, on the reverse strand, counting down.
TGTTTAGGTGTCTTCTCATTTCAACCACTGCGCCTTTATTGAGGTGACTCTTTACTCACCCCTGGGCTTCAATTCTCAACAAGCCTCTGAGAGGCCTTCTCTCTACTCCTCACCACTGCACTAATTCCTAGGTTCAAAATGATGATCTTCTGGATTGCTGCACTGGACCGTGGTCAGGATGGGATTCTGGCTGGGGCCTGCATGCCTTCATCCCTCTTGTTCAGGTGGGCTTCTGAAGAAATCCATTTCTTGAAACGTACTGAAGTGTGAATTTTCTAGTTATCTCTTAAAAATTTACCTAATAGTGATGAGGTTGCAAAATGCCTCACCATTTTAATTCTTTTGTATTTATTGAATATATGCTAACATTGACTAAAATACTTATTTTGGTATACATATCATGTTCACTTGAAAGAATGAATATTGTATCATCTTTGAAGATTGTTCTAAATAAGTAAATTAGATCATGGGTGTTTTACTTTCTTGCTAAAATATTTACTATGCTAACTGATATTTTGTTTACTTTGGTTTTACCAAGAAAAGTATATTAAACTTTTCCATTATTATTGCTTAGACACTCTTTTTCCTGACAATTTTCTTTTGCTTCATATATTTAGAAGCAATGTTATATTATGCATTTCAATTTAAAATTGGTATACTAATCCTTTTGTCATTGTCTCTAATGAAATTACTTCATGTCTACTTTTATGCCAGTATTTCATGTTATTTTTGATCAATATTTGAACAATACTTGTTGTCCCATCCTTACTTTCAACCTTTTTGTGATACTGCAGTGTGTGTGTTTGTGTGTGTGCTTAAGGCATAGAATTGAGTTGGGAGTTTAAAAAATAATCTCACATCTTTGTATTTTACAATGGTTTATTTAGTCTATCTATATTTAAGTATTTGCTGATACATTTGAGTTTATATTTATCATCTTAATTGTCTTGTTTACCCAATATGCTTTTTTCTTTCTTTTCTTATTTTACATTAAAGCTTTTTCACTTATTCATTTACTTTGCTTCTAGATAGTTTGGTAATTATAGTTTGCTATATTTTTTAATAAAAAATAAGCCTAGAGATCAAAATTTGCATCCTTATTTTATGAAATCTGTTTTAAATTTGTACTTTCACTGCATCTCAGAAAATGCAAGATTAATAGAACAGTTTATCTTCATTTACCCATTTCTTTCTTAAATACTATTTCTTGTATTATTTTAATGTAATACTATTTCAAAATACATTATTACTTTTTGTCAAATTAATATCTACTTAAATATACACATATTTACTTTTGACATTGATCTTGACTTTTCTGTGTATTTCTTACTATTTTCTTCTGGATTTAATTCTGCTCAAATAAATCTTTTTACTAGTTTATAAATGTGGTTGCAATGCTAATGACTAATCTTTGTTTTTTAATCTACATTTTTGATAGCTATCTGATCTTGTTATAAAATTCTAATTCAGAAGATTGGTTTTTTATTCTTTCTTGCTTTCATCATCTAAGGATGTTGAATGATCTCCTGATTACCTTGTTTCTTTCATTTCTTTGAAAGTAATGATGTGGCCTTAATATTTTTCTCATTGTCTATGGTTTTCATTGTTTTTATGCTGAAGACACTCCTATGAATTTCTTTAACAAAATATGAAGTTTTGTTTGTATTTATTGTGTTTTAGATCCCAAGGGCATCCTGGATATTCTTGGCACTTTTCTTCAAAAGAAGTTATTGATAACAACATGCAAGATGACATTTGCCATACTCTCCCTATGCTCTTCCAGTATTCAGATTGCATGTATACTAGATTTTTTTTAAAAACTCACATATATCTTATGCTCTTTTTTCTGAGTTTATTATATTCTCCATGATTTGGTCTGGGTATTTTCAATCAACTTACCTTTTAGCTTTTTTATACCTTGTTTAATTTTTTCCAGACTACTGATAATCCTATATTTGAAGTGTGAATTTAATTTAGGACATATTTTAAAATCTATAATTTTTATTTGATTATTGTTGTAGGTTTCTGTTGTGTGCTTAAGTGCCCAGACTTATTAGAGTCATACATATTGACTAATTTATCTCAAATTACATATCTAGTATTTGTGTCGCCTATGCTATTGCTATTGTGTCTCTTTGTTATTTAATATTTTATTTAATAATATTATAATTTTAAAAATGCATTATACATTTATACATTGTGTTTGATTGTCAGAATCTGACATCAGAGAAGATTCTTCTCCTATTCTGGTGGTTAATAAAGGGAAAGACTACATTAACATAATGATCAATTGAACTGGCTAGAGGATGATATTTTTTCTTTGTATGGCTTGTTTTTCCTTTTATTCACTTCTTTCCTAGAGTAGTTTTCCAGGTTATACTCTTCTCAGAACCGTGAGAACACAAATGTTCTTTATTGCTTTTATATCTGATTTCTGAAGGACTCCTTATTCTATTGTTCAAAGCAGTTTGATGACTTCCTTGAAGAGAAGAGTGATACTAATCAAGAGTCTTCCTTTTTCTTTGGATTATGGGTCTGTCAAATTTATCTCTTTCCTGGTAGCACAATACTCAGATTTTTCTATTTCCTTGGGATTTTCTAAAACTTCTCTACCAATTAGCAAGAAACCTTTATTTGTTTTCTTACCCTTTTGCCCTAAGCCAAGAATTTGCATATGCCACAAAGGTAAAAGAAGCATAAAAAACTGGGCCTGCCTTGGTCAGCTGCTTGCCTCCACAAGCTTGCCCCTCAAGTCCTGACTATCTTAATTACTCTCCAGTGCCTACAGAGTTATGTGATTTTATGTTACTCACACGTTTTAAAGTAGGAAGATATTGATAGGAAAGCTCCTGAGGGGCAGGAGGGGTCCCGAGCGGGTAGCCCTGTTATTCACGTTTTTCTTGTCATTTGTAACTAGAATTTCATCTACTATGTGTTTCTCTATGATATTTAAAAGTGAAAATAACATGATTTTTAGAAGGGGATATTTTCTTTGGGAAATAGCGTTATTAAACAATTTTTAATGACATTTTACATGGAAAGTATTTAGAAAAATCATTCAACATGCTATGACTCCTTGTGTTACAAGGAGCTCTGAAGTATAATCTTTTTAGAATCCTTTTCTGATTATGCATATTGTGTAACTGAATTCAGATAACTTGGGACTAGCATTTAAAATATATACATTATATATTATAAGCATAATTATATTTTGCAATATAGAACTTTGACATGTGGCATTCTACTTGAGGAGCAATCACAAAATAGGAGGAAAAAAAATCCCTGAGGACCTCATAATAATATATTTGGTTTGAGGAATACAAGATTGTATCACAGTCTTAAAAATAATTTTAATAACTAGATTATCTTGGATGAAATAAGGAAATTTGATTCAACAATATAATACAATGAACAATAAATACTTTGAAGATGAGTTTTTAGAACCATAATTTTCAACTGTTGGTTGAATCTTACATAAAAGTTATAAATACTAAATGTAAAACATTACACAAAGTGAGTTAACCTTTGATCCCTTCCTGAGCGGGAAGTTGTTATGTTACACTCTGTTTTAGATGGAATATTTTTTGCAGTTCTATTTTCAACACTATTTCCTTTTTCATATTATATAATCACTAATTGCAATAGAGACTCATCTTAGGTACTTGATCAAAATCATGGCCAGCATTTCCTCTGTATCTCAGGAGTTTCATTTTCAGCAAGATTTAATTTCATAAAATTTCATCAGATTGCATATCAATCTTTTCAAGACTTGTAGAATGAAACAGTTGATCCAATAAACTTATAAGATACATTTTTTAAGTTGAATGCTTTAAACCCACCTCAATAAAATTATTTCATTAAGGTAAATCTCCAATATAAAATAATCTTAATGGTGTTATGGTGTACACACAGTTTCAAAGGCAACATTACTTTTTCTCATTAATCACTTGTATGAGTCTAAATTATACCTTTCTGGTTATAAATAAACAGATTTGAATAGATCCTAAAGATTTTTTCTCCATAATCCAATTCCAACATGGAGGGTATGGTATAACAACTGTCATAAGTAATTAAGATATTCTTGTGCTTTTAAAGGTTTCTTTCAACCAGGGTAGCATCTGGTTTTCTTTATTTGACAATTGCAGTTTTCCAGTTTCAGGACCTTTTACGTTTTCCTTCAATTAAGGTTGCATGAATACCTGTCAGGTTTTGTGGTTTTTGTAATAGTACTGAATGTTCTTATTGGAAATTGTACACTTTTATTTTTATTTTACAGTATACTTTTAAGAAACATGTTGTTTGTAAATCAATGAAAAAGCTAATCCATTTTCATTCAGATCTATAAATTATTTTATCATATCCATTCTACAAAGATACATTTGTCTCAAGGGCATTTAAGGATACATTAGCAAGAATAGAGCATATAAGTTGCCATTTCTATCTAAAAATCAGTTTTGAAGAGTTTTACATGACCCAGAAAACAAAACACAAATATGAAAATTAAAATATTATTATATCCTTCATGGCCTTTATCTTTAAACTATACTATCCCAATAATATTGTAATCATTATATGTACATATTACTCCATTTTACATAAATTACCAGCAACAGACTGATATTACTATGGTTATTATTTTTTATCTATATCATTAAACATCATGATACTTAATTATGATCTGTAATTAGTGTTAATATAAAAATGTTATAAGCTAAAAACATTGAAAATTTCTGATTTAGCTGTTATAACACCATGCCCATGAGATATAGCTATATTCCTCTTTTATACTGCACTTATGTTTAAATTTAATGCCAACATTTTATTGCTAAGAAACATGTTCAGTGAGGATAGAGACACCATATTTATTGAAGGGCACATCTACATTGGCAGGTGTTTTCTGACTTAAACATTTGTTTCAGATAATATTTTATTCAGGAGCATCTTATCAGCCAAAATGTTTTCTCTTTTTTTCCCAGTTTTGAAAATTCCAGTTTCCTCACCACATATTCTAAGTTGGAAATGTTTGAAAGGAAATATTCTTTCCCTTTGGTCCCAAATGCTTCAAAGGTCTCATTTCCTTATTGAAAATCTTCTGTCCAGGTCTGATATTCACAAAGAATATTTTAGTTCTCTAGATATTGATCTTTATTTTCTAAATGTTTTCTCTTTACAAATAGGCTTTTAGGTTTGAGCTTCTTATTTGGAACCACAAAAAGAGCAAGTTAAGAGCTCAGGTCAAGGTGGAGAGACTTGAAAAGCGTCAATTAGAATATGGTACTTGTCTAAGACAATTTTAATACCACTCTCAAATAGATGAACGATTAAGATTCTTAAAGACAGTGACTGCTGACAATGTCTGGAATTAGCACACTTAATTCTAAATCTGGGCAACTTGACCTTAATTTTTGTTAACAAAAGTTACACTTTGCACTAATTTGCATTGCTGCTACTTTCATTTTAAACTGGAATTTTTATCACCATCCATCTGTAAGATACCTCCTGTTACTAATTTCTGATGTGGATCTTCTCATTAATATGAGATTCACAATTGCATAGATTAAAAGTTATCTGATGATATCTGGCTCATCTCATGTTGTATCATTCTGTTCCTATGTTTGATAGATAGTGATTTAAGTGTGACAATGTTAGTATATAAAGATAATGAGTCATATAGCAACTACTGGAAGAATAAATTTTAATATATCTCCTGACAGTTGTATTTTACAGGGTTTTACATTATTAGGTTGCATATTCTTTCTTAGCCATTTTAATAGAATAGAAAACATACACTTTATTGTGTAGTCTTATAATGACTTATATGTAAATAGTATTCAAATAAGAATTGAAATGATTTTCTAATAAAATGTTACTCATTTCTGAAAAATACAATTTTCTTTCTCTTTATAGTTAATCAGTTTGAAAGCTCTTTAAGGAATGTAAGTTTGTTACTGGTAACCTTTACAAATACATGAAACAATACCAAAAATACATTGTTTTTAAGAATATTTGAAGATCAAAATTGTGAGTTAATAAGACCTAAGAAACCTCTGGAATATATTTCCCACAGAAGATTATAATGCTTTTAACTGGTTGTTTACATCAAGGACAAAGAAATAAAATTTCCCAACAAAAATAGAGTACAGTAAACTTCACATGCTTTAAGAGTTGGATTTCAGTAGTTAGGGATTTAGCTCAGTGGTTCCACTGCCTGCCCTGCAAGCACAAAGACCCAAGTTTGATCCCCAGTACCAAAAAAAAAAAAAAAAAGAGTTAGATTTCAAAGCACCTATATAAGTACAAAGAATTTTCTTTATAATTTTAGACTTATTTCAGTATTGGAGTCCACAAATGTTCAGACTTGATGCTACTTGGAAAATCTTACCACCTGTTCCTTTATTTGCTTAAAAATTGGTTATCTCTAACTCTAATATAAAATGCTAACTTTAATAAAGCCCTAATTTTATATCAACAATAATTTATTGAGGGATTGAAGGGCTCCTGATGCTCTCTGGTTTGTTATAATGACAAACACCTCCATAAGGTTGTGCATATTTTGTCTCTATTTTTACCACCTCGTCTTATCTTGATTTTCTTTTCCCTTGACCTGCCTCACCTGTTCACTCTGAGAGAAACATACACATTGACTAGTGCTTCCTAAAAAAGATGCCTCCATTTTCTCTTCAAGAAAATAAAGGTAATACTACCTTCCCAATCAGGTGATACAATAAAAGTGAATCTTTATGAATGAACTCAGCCTAGTATCTTGTACATGGAATGTGCTAATAAATATTAGTTCATTTTCCTTCTATTCTCTTCCCTCTAAACCTCTATGGTGATTAGTGCTGGTACCTTGGGTAAGGGGAGGTTTGGAGGCCAGTGTGGGTCTAATAGTCCTTAAGCATGCAATGTGGAGGACCACCTAATCTTCATAGACTTCTGTGATAGTCAAGGCACTATAAACTCCTCTGCTCTCAACTTTTCTTACTTTTGTTACTATCTGACTTAATTGAAACCTGAATTCAAACAATTAGAAACTGTAAGCTATTCTTGATAACACAAGAAGTAAAAAGAAGAATAAAGAAACATATTAGTGTAATAACCCTACAGAACACAAAGTGTACCATGGAAAAATAAAAAGAACTCCGGCCTGAGTGGTCAGAACCTTTTGTCCTTTCCTGTTCTTAAGTGGGACATAGGGTAGGGTATTTTAACCTTTTGTTGATCAATTATAGTGTCAGAGTATTAAGCTAGACTTGGTACAGAGATTTCCCTAGAACAGTAGTACTCCAAGGTACTTTAAGAAAATATAATCAAGCACATTGAAAACTATGCTATGCTCTGTGCTGTACATATACTATGCTCTGCTCTCCACGTTCCCAATTGTATAGTCACACAGTGGCATTCACAGAGTAACTATAAGTTTCTGAAAAGAAAACTTGGTTTGAGAGTATTTATTTCAGGCCTTCTCCATAAATTATTATTTTTTAAAATTAATTTTGGAAGACATGATGGATGCTTCTAGCTTCAGAGAATGCTGACTTTAAAACATGGCGATGATTCTTAATTTTTAAAGGAATTATTAGTATATGTTTTCAATACATAGTAATTACTCTCTGTTTGGGAACTGTTCCATATATATTGCATCTTGATCATTTTGCTCCCCTTTTCCCTCACAGTCCCCTCTTCCTCCTTCCCCAGATCCTCTCCCATTTCCATAGTGTCTATCTCCATGTATTTTACCATCCCTCTTTTATTTTGCTCTTTAAATTATCTACATTTTGGGTTTCTCATTTTGGGTTAGAGAAACAAGTCAATATTTAACCTTCTGTGTCTGATTTATTTCACTTAGTATCCATTGTCCTACAAATGACAAATTTTTTTGTTCGCAATTGTTAATTTTAAGCAGCCATTCTTCTTGGTATAAGAGAAATCTATTTAATCAAATCCTCAACTTTTCTCTAGAATCTCTTTTCCTAAAGAAAGTGCCTTTCTTCTTGCCATTTTGGCTTATTTAGAGAAACAGAGTGACACTAATTATTGTAGAAAGATGAAAACAGTGTGGTGAGAGTTAAGGCAGCCTGTTGCCATAAAACGCCATTTTCTTTTGACCACATTCTGAAATTTGGGATATACGTTTACAAAATGGCGATTGCTATGTCTCATACTTGACAAGGTTTTTTCCTCTTGGGGATTAAATATACATTTTTGTCGGTCAGTATTAATTAAATTAGTACCAATTTCTTATAAACTGCTATGTCATGTCTTCCTTCGAGATGCACTGTGTAGGAATGTCTGCCTATCCTTCCTGCTTTTGGGATGAGACCTGTTAAACTTGGGGCAGTACCAGAGGTCTAGAAAGGCTCAGTGTTGACTCTGTGGCCCATAGCATAGTGAAGAGCCTCAGGGGTGCATTCATACTCCGGAATACGGATGAAGGCAGAATGACTGAAGCGATTCTTGATCTTTCTCTGCCACACAGCACAGGGCCTTTGCCGTCTCTGTGTCCCATTTCCCATGGTGACAAATTAGGTATAACTAAATCTCAGAATCTGTACGGTCTTTTCACATTCTAAGCATCCAAAGAACTCTTCAGCTAGTTAATAATTCCTTTTCATCATAACAGAACTACAGAGCATAATTTCGATCATAGTTAAGCACAGTGAAGTCAAGCAGAGTTAATTAATAGGCATCTTATGTTTTGTACGTCAAGTATTTTTGTAGATGAAGATGAGCCCGAGAATAGGTGTTGCGGGCATATTATCATGGGGTTTGTTTGCGCACCCAGATGAGGAAGAAACAAACGAGGACTGTGTAAAAAGAAAAAAAAAATATTCTGAGAGGCGTGTGAAGGGAGGTGACTCTAACCTGACAGAGAACAGCGTTTATTTAGAGAGGGCACTACAATTTATAATTGTGATTGAAAGAGGTTGTGTAAAGTGCTGAACTGAAGGAATGTGTAAAGTGCACCTAGTGATGAAAGGTGGGAGTTTGGTATTGAAATGCTTGGTGGGAACCGAGCAATGGCTGGGGCATGTTTTCAGTCTAAGTGACAGGCAGGTGAGTGTAGTTTTGCTACTGACTTGCAAGGATCAATAGTATAAATGTGCCAACCAATAAAAAAGCAGATTTCGATTTAATATTGAGTTTCAAAGAGATTATTAAAATAAATACTGCATTATTCTACTTATCAACAAATACAGTACAACTTTATTCCCTTTTAAAAAACGTAAGCCTTGATTGTTAAATTTTCAATTTGACATTTTGGTTAGCATGAATATCAAGATGTTCTCTGCATTAGGGATAACTAAATATTATATGAGAGCATATCGCCCATTTACAAGGATAGTTTCTTGATCAATAATGTAGAAATATCACATATAGCAAACATATATATAATTTGTTGATATACAAGTCAGAAAATTACACTAATGGTTTTAATTTACATTCAACTCTAGCCTTCTATTTTATAGGCAGAAAATTTGTGCTTCCTTTAATTGCACAAGCAATTAGGCATTTACACTCTAAAAATTAAGAGAAAATGGCTAATTGTGTATGCAATATCTGTGCCCGCAACTAACAGTGGCTACAAACAATCATGCTACCAAAATGAAAGCCAGGGATAAAAAGCCGGCCCTGAGTCATTGCCCTTTTTGAAGCTTGGAACATGTTTTGCTCATAGCTTCAGTGGCTTTGAAAGCTCTGCTTATGATAGACGTAAGCATTGGCCTGTAGTGCTCCTTACATTCTGAAGTACAAATTATTATCATTTAAATAAAGTGGAAATGGTGACAAATTCTCAGCAATTTTATTTTAAGATATATTATATTTAAAATTCTCCTTTGAAGTATTTTAGGCCAATCAAGTTGGAAATTTATGTTAATATGAGTGCCTGATTTTTAAAGTTACATTTCCTCCTCTTAAAGCCCACCCAGAATTTGTCTCTAGTCATTTTACACCTCTTCAAATGACACCCAAATATTTACAGCCCCTAAAGTACCACAGGAATTAACTAAATATATTATGTTCACAAAAATTTCTGTAAAAATGAACAAAGGATGATTCTGCGGCATTCCACTTAAAATGCCTACTTCGTTTATATAGCACTGAATTTTAGTTGAGTTTTTCTCACTACAGTATGTAAAATATGCTTTCTGTGTTTAATGTCTCTTTCAAAGTAAGAGTCGGGACGTAAACAGTGTCCAATTGCTAATAAATGTCTCATTCAGTGTCTCCAAATGAGAGATACAGATTTTTAAGACCTTTACCCAAGTTAAATGTCCTTCATGCAGTAATCAAATTCAGTGGTTTAAAAAAATCTTTAATAACAGCTGTTAAACACAAAAATCCATGAGATTAAATTTTATTATCACCACATACTGTAAAAAAAAATCCTCTCCTCTTGCTAGAGCTATTTAGAAGCCCATAAGAGTAGCGAAGCACAGCCAACTAACTCTTAATTCGACTTTACTCTCTCAGTCTGATATTCTAGCCATTATTTTTGTTGTTTTTCAAAAAACTTAACTACCCTTGCACTTATGTCATAAAAAATTCTGCCTTTTTTCCCTTTTTTAATATTTGTATTCAAGACAAACAACAGGAGGTTGAAATCAGGCCATTTAAAAGAAACATCTGCTGACATTTATTCATATGCTACATGTTCCACTTTCATCATTGAATGTAATGATAAACACACATTCCAGTCAATAATGGCAATTCCCAGCCAAGCTTTACAAATGGTCTCTTTAACACCTAAATTGACAGCTCGGGAGATTTTGAGATAGAAGCTAAATATGGTACATTTGGACACTGTTTGCCTAAGTCTAGAATGTCTTGAAGACTTTAATAATCAGACATTCATTATCAAATGAAGAAAGTCTTGACCGTCCAGGTACTGGCACAGTTAAGTTTGGCACTTTTTGAGCAGATCATATGCAGGGAAAAAAAAGAAAAGAAAGAAACCCTAAGAACAAATGGCCTCTTCTAAGAGTAATGTAAAGTACAACTCTGCCCCACAGGATGTAGAGAACAGTTTTAAGAGAGAAAAAAAATTACATCTTATTTAAATTATAGATCATAATTGGGGCATGCTAAAATGTTAAATATTTATTTTGCTTCCCAAGTTAATTGAAATAAATCCTGCTTTGAGTTTAAATTATTGCAAAAACAGTTCAATAAAATATTAAATGTGTTTATTGCTTGTAATGAGTAATTATGTTGGCTTTTAATATGCTACGGATTTCTTTCAAGACCACGCCATAAATTTTGATGTACATTCCTAATAATAAATCCTATAGAAGGTGGTATCTCACAGAAAAGTTAATTAACAACACTCAATGTAGCCATTAGAGATATCGTGATAGGATGAAAATTAGCTTGAGTCTCTACATGAAAACAGAAATATGTGTTCCTCAGAGACATCAAGAATCCCATTTTATGTGTATCTCTTACGAATGTCCCTTAACATTTTACTTCAGATTGATTAACCTTATAACTGAATCATAGACTGTGTTTCAGCCAAGCAGAAAATCACAGCTTTGCCCAGCTCCATCGTGTGTGAAGTTTTTCTTTTCAAAACTCTGTCGTTACAGTGGTTTAAAACAGGTCACTTGCTACTTGACTGAAAGGAATCTAGACATTTAACAAACTATCTCTGAAACATAATGAGAGGTTTGTAAAGTTATTTCATACAATGCCATCCAAAGAGCAAGTCATACCAATCTATAGTTGTCTGATTAATGGTATTTTTTCTCTGAAAGCAGCTCAAGTTAGGAGACAGCTTGCAATTGCTTTTTTGTTTTTTATTTTTTGTTTTTCAGTGCAGGACAATGGGATGAAATTTGGAATGCCATATTATGATGTTTTCATCTGTTCCCGAGGCACATTGAGAAAAGTAGCCAGACTATTATCCTACTATGTAGGAAAGTTAAAAAAAATCAGAATTTGAATTTACATTGCATGTGTCACAGAAATATAAGGCATTTCTTCATTGTGGTGGGTGAGAGCAGGTCACAAAAACTTCACCAACAGAATGACAGAGGAATGGATTGAAACTCTGGCTTTTAATGCCATCATTGAGATTAATAGTGAGCATACTATAGAAAAACTTTAACACCATAATGTCTTTTAAGAAAAATAAAATCACCTCTCCCATGAATCTGTTGAAACTAATTCAATGAGATTTTCCTCCGACCATGCACTTCAACTCTCTACTGTGCAGTAAAATTACAGTGGATAAACCAAGTTGTTTAAGTTGTTGGGCAGAATTTAGAGGAATTTGTTAATTTCTAATATGCCATCCCAAATGATTTTTAAGCATGGGATGTTCAGCAGAAGCGTAACTCAGACCTGCAGCAAGTACACTTGAGCAGTGTACTTAATGGTGAAGGAAGAGAAAGTATGCACTCTCTCCCAGGCCCCCAAAGCCAGAGTGGAGTGAAGATGGGACGCCAAATAAATCTGCCAGTGATTACGCTAAAGGAAATTATGATCTTGTTATAGAAACCATTAAAGGAAAACCAGAGTTGGTATGTAAATATTGTTGCATCATTATACCACTGAAAAAAACAACCTAGTGCAACATTAGTATGTTATGCAATTAACAAAATGAAAAATGAGCTGCTTGAATTTAAAGCTTTTAATGTTTTTCAAACAGATAATAAGCATTTTCAACACCAGTGTGAAACGTAATAGAAAAGGTCTCCTTCAAAGAGTGACATATTTCATCAATACTGACTATGCATTAAAGAGCCATATATATATATATGTGTATATCTATCTGTTATTTATTATCTTTTAATTCATCAAACAGCAACTGGATATAAACTAAAGCAGCACGATGATGAAAGATTTGCTAGATGATCATGAAATGTGGTATTTGTGATGCTTTCAGAGATTGTTGGCCTATGTGTGCCTCTGATTTTGAGTAAAACAGTTCTTATCGCCAAATTTGTTTAGGCAAAAGCGTATTATTAAGTAGTTAATGAAATATTTTCAGCCTAGACTTATTCCTAAGATATTAATATAATTCCTCAGAGCCACAGAATTATAAAATATAATTAACATCTAATCTATTATCTAATATTCTTATTGAAAAAAAACAGTAATTGATTTATATATCCAATTATTCTAGTAGAATCTAAAGAATAGTGGAACAGAGTAACTTTGTGGAAACCAGAAAACAAAAACTTTCTCAAAATATGCCAAAACATTCTCACGCACTAGATATTGTGCAAATAATATAATATACAGTATATGAATTGTAACTATTCATTGTGCTACTATTTATAACTGAACAAAACAGAACTCTACAATTACTATTTTAAAGTAAAAGAATTACTCAATCAAAAACAATTTTATAAAAATGAACTTACATTATCAACAAGAAAACTATTTTGTAGATGGTGATGAATTTTCAGTATCAAAATCAGAATAGTAAGGAAAAATTCATAGGGAGAAAATACAACAATTATAAATTCTAAATGGATATAATTTACTGTAGGCACTAGAAAGTTAAAATGTTCTCTAAAGATTTCTTTAATTTAGTTGTTGCTAATTTATTCACACTAATACAGAAAAAAATACTGCAAAATTTTTCATAACAAAAAAACTGTGCATATCTCTGTGTTTTAGCTGGCATGTGGTTCTACACAGATGGTTTGGGGCTTTCTTCACTGCAAAACAGATGGGCCTGCACTGTCCCTTACCAATCAAAAGAGAACTTGAAAATATAGGAATATCTTTACCTACATTGCGTCCTTTAATTCAAGAAATTAAAATGCTTAGAGGTATAAATAACTGCCTATGGAAAATAATTTTTGAAATGGAATGTCATATGTTGAAATTATACAGTAATCTAGTTCATGTTTAATGCAAAAAATACAAAAAGTTTGGCTTGCACATGATACTGTTTTTAACATACAACTATTAAGAAATTTACAACTATGGAATGACTGTTATCATGTGTTCACCTTGCGTAAAAAACACTGCTGTTTTAAAACGTTAAGTGTAGCTAAGCATATTTCAATTCAAAGTGATCATTCTAGGCAACATCATCCATTGAATCAAGTTAGCAAACACATATGAGTTTAGTACACTTATAACTGACATACTTTGCAACCAAAATAGAAGCTAAAATAAAGCTCAGAGTTATCCTAAATGCTTTAAGAACTACTTTAATTAGTCACAACAGAAATTGCAAGGCCTTTTGTACATGGAATCAGAATTGTGGCCTACCTGAAAAGGTTTCTGTCAAAATGTAGAAGCATAACATTCGGGACTATTATAAGTGCTCTCTTTGTTTTGTATATTTTAGTGAATTTTACAAAGTAATGTGGCAGCACATGCTCTTTGCATCACTATGTGAGAGACAGACATCGTGGGCTCATGAGCTTAGAATATAGTGTTGCTTATAGGAGAACTCCTGCTGCTTTTATCTCCAATCTACAAATAAAGTTGTCAACCTGTGATTCTGCAACAAATTTTTTTGATATTTTATAAATATGCACTATAACAAGGAGTAATTTTTCTGAGTGCTGTCAAAACTACAGTCAGAATTTAGAGGTTCTTTTTCCTCTAGGGCATTGTGCACAAGGGCAATTGGGCTGTTTGGTCTACCTCTACTTACCCTGCTGGGTGGTTTTCAGAGAATTCTACACCTGTTATTTTACTTAGCTTCCAAACAATGCATTTATATAAGGTACAACCTTTCCAGGAAGGGAAAAGTGATGAGTTATTTAATGTTAAACCATAAAAGGAATATCTATCTATCCATATTTATACACGCATGCATATATTCATACATTGATTTACATATATTTACAACTATACATATATAACAGTATATAGCTATATATGTAACTCTGTGTATCTATGTCTATAGGATATATCTACATCTCCACTCCTTGCAAGTATTTTACCAATGAACAGAGAAAGAAAGATTTGTGCTCTACATATAAGCAATGTATCTTAAATTGGTTTCTTTTTGAATGTTTGGATTTTGAAAAGCAATTGAATATTTTGTCTTCTGTCTGTGTAATGCAAATTAGCAACTTTGCTTGTATTTTTTCAATTACATGAAAAGCAATGTCTTTCATAGATCTATGATGAAAGGTTTTGCCAGGCTAGGAAATGTAAATAAAACTATAAAATAAGTATATTCAAGAAATAAACTGTTCTCAAGGACTTCTAAATACTTTGCCAGCATCAACATAAACACTTTATATGATGATTACAAATAATTTTATCCACTTTTAAAACAAGTTTCTAAAGATATCTTCTAGTCTAAACTAGATAAAATTACTGTAGTTAAATATTAGCCACACTTTAAAAAGTGTCCCATTAATTTTCTATTAAATATAAATATATAACATACATGTATGTATTTTCTGCTGGAATAGCTTTTCAGTGAAATATGAATTATGAAGTTCTGACTTAACATTCAGTCAATAAATATTAATTACGCTAGAGAATTAAGGAGCATAACTTAAGCTTTGTTCCTTAAGTCAACAGAATTTTGCAGCATATTTATGAAAACTATCCAAATTGTTGAGAATATTTTGATTGTTCAGGCAAATCAATAAAGGCCAAGGTAAAAAGCCGAAAGAACTATGTGAGCAATTTATGAATCATTCCTGGCCTCCGTGTACTGTATAGAGGTTATATCAATATAATTCCTTGGCTTTGGAAAATTTAGGTTGTGCCACCACCAATGATTGCCTCTTAATAAGTGACTCTTTCATGGCTATCTAGGAACAGGTCTAGCAAATACAAAGCCAAATAAATGTTTGTACTCATTTTTTTTTGAAAGTTATAATGTTCCAGAGCTTCTCTCTCAATTTAAAAATATCCTTGTAACTGTGTAGCCCAGGTCCAATTTCGTCAAGCCATATTGACATGGACAGAAGTTCTCTCATTTACCTTTTGTCGATACTAAGACTATAAACTTAAGTTTCTTGCAAAAAGATAGTCATTGTACCTGGAAGTGAAAGCAACTGCTACTATTTTTCCTCATTTCATCTATTGATAGTTGTTAAAAGTATGGGACAAGGGCTGGGGATTTAGCTTAGTGGTTCTGCCGCCTGCCTTGCAAGCAGAAGGGCCCGAGTTCGATCCCTGTTACCAAAAAAAAAAAAGTGTGGGACAATTCACAGGAGGAATTACTGATATTTGTCTTGATTTATAGATTGTGTTTTGTTTTCATTGTTTGGAGTCCCTTCCTGCAACAGTGAGTATGCCTCACAGATAAAAGGCTTGGTCAGAGGACTTTCTTGTCCAATGATCCGTAAGCCAAAGTGATTTACATCACATCTAAGTTGAAGCTTTAAGAAGTACAACATGATTCTGCATTACTCTTCTCCATGTAGCAGGTAAGAGTATACAGTAATTCTTCCTTAATCGTGGAATGAAAGGAAGATGGAGTAGAGTAACAGCTGCCTCCAGGTAACGTGTAATATGATGAAGAAATACAACTGTTTTTGTAGACCTCTGAGATTCAGGGATTATTTATGACTACTGCATAACCTAGAATAAACTGGTTAATAAAAAATAGGAATTAATTTTTCAAAATACATTATACCATTTAAATCATTTTTCTTGCAGTACTGGGAATTGAACTCTGAGTCTGTTCATGTCAAATGAGCACTCTACAAGTGAGTGTTCATACACAGAACTTTTTATTTTACTTGAAACAGGGCTTCACTCAGTTGCCCAAACTCATCTCGAACTTTCAATCCTCCAGCCTCAACTGTTGGAGTAGCTGGGATTACGGGTATGCACTGACTTCATTTCAAATATTTTGCAAGAAAGAAATTGCCTGATAGGTGGCAGAGATATGGACAGTTGAAAACTATTAACAAAGGAGACCAAGAGAATAAGCTTCAATCCTTGCTACCAACTTGCTGATAATTAATGGGAGAGAAAGTGTATAAGAAGGTACTTTCCTGTCTAATCTGGAACTCTGAAAAGGAGGAGTTGGAGTGTTGTGTAAAACTTGGTGCAAAAGATGTGTATAAAGAGGGAATTAAATATACATACATGACTAATACTGACTGGAAAGTGAATAAGCAAAGAAAGAGATCATTAAATTTTTCTTGACTTATCTGACAGTTCAGATTGAGTTATCTGAATTTAGATGTTTTCTGTATGACTGGAAACATACAGTTTTATTTAGTGTTTCCTGAATTATATACACATTTCTAGTGTTCTTTATTATTTTAATTAAGATTCTTTTATTACTTTATTTAAAAATATATGTGTTCAATAAATAAAATTTAGAAACTGTCACCAAGGTCCTGTTTCTTCTCCAGCACACAAAATAGAACAAAATTGCAAAAATTATTACTCAAAGTTATCTTTAAACATACTGGTCATTTTTAGAATGTATACTTTTATGGGCTGGGGATTTAGCTCAGTGGCACCATGCCTGCCTTGCAAGCACAAGGTTCTGAGTTAGATCCCTAGTACTACAAAAAAAAAAAGCAAAACAAGAATGTATGCTTTTATATAAAAATATATTCATATTATAAAAGAAAGATCACACAACAATACTATTTTATGACTTGACTTTTATACTCTATAATAATTTTGTATCATTAAATATTAGTTATTGAGCTGGGCATGGGGGCACATGGCTATATTCCCAGCACTCTGGAGGCTGATTCAGGAGGACTGACACAAATATGAGACCCTCTTGAACAACATAGCAAGACCCTGTCTCAACAAGAGAAAAAGATTGGAAATGAATATTAGTTATTTTTCATTGCTGTGTAGAGTCCTACTTATATACAATGTAATGCATTTAACACATTGCCTATCAGTAGATTTTTAGTTTATTTTCATTTTTTTCTATTATAAGCAATGCAGTGCACATCAATCTTTATAGATATAGCTTTGAAAGTATTTAAGGTGTTTCAAATATACCAGTTATCAGCAAGATATGGTAATTTCTATTTTTCTCAATTAATATATTCTTGTAATTAGGTCTCTTTTACCAAGCCAAAGTCCCTAATGTATGAATGGTGCACCTCCTATCATAGTGGTAAATGTTGTATTCGCTTATCAATTTTTCTCTGCACTCTTGAAAGCTGCTTGACTGCCTTGTACATCTTTCCCTAGTAATCTAAGAGCTGATGCTGTCAAAGAGGGACAGTCTCAAGAAAGTACCATTCTGTCATCTTGTGGGTGGATATACTCACCCTTGTCATATTGTGCTGTACAGTACCACTGTTTCCCAAATAGACTGATTTCTGTCTCTATGGAGTCCATCCATGTAAAAGGATTATTTATCTCCATTCAGCTATATTCAAGGGTGGCTATGTTGCCGGGCGTAGTGGCACATACCTATAATTCTGACACTTGGGAGGCTGAGGCAGGA
The DNA here is from genome assembly GCF_053883595.1 of Heterocephalus glaber. Lineage (NCBI taxonomy): Eukaryota > Metazoa > Chordata > Mammalia > Rodentia > Bathyergidae > Heterocephalus > Heterocephalus glaber. The sequence goes on along the minus strand of NW_028258403.1, from coordinate 10,558,752 downwards.
GGATTGCTGCAAGTCCATGGCCAGCATGGACTGGATGGTGAGTTCAAGTCCAGCCTGAACTACATAATGGGACCCTGTCTCAAAAACAAACAGAGAAACAAAAATGTTGCCGAATAATCTCCATGCAGAAGTTTAAAAGCCAATATGTGATAATCTATTTTATTCCTTTGCTGTGAAACTGGGTCTAGAAGGTACCTGCCTTGTCGATCTGGCCCCTGAAATGCACATTTGGAATACAATCACAGCTGCCACTCACAAAAACTGTGAGTGAGAAATACCCTTCTGCTGCTGTAAGGCTCTGAAATCTGGATTCATTTGTTATAGCACATTGCCTACCCTCTCCTGGCTAATGTATGTAACAGTAGCTATGTATCCATGAAACAAAGGAAATGATGAGAAGGAGTGTGGAGCAGTGGATGAAGCCAGTCTCCCCAGGCTAACAACTTGCTTTGACTTCTGCCGAAACAGGCAATCTTAAAACCATTGCATAATTTTTCTAAATTTTCTTATCTTCATGGTAAAATACACTTAATAACATCTGGTATCAAATAGTATGTAAATTGAATAAACTATCAAATGTAGCATATTTGATAATACTTAGAAAATTTTCAGTAGATCTCAGGTATTATTTTTAAAGTAATATTAGAACATTTTAAATAGAGATCATAGCAATAAGGAACTTGGGTTTTATATTAAAGATATCTGGGTTCAAATCTCAATTCTGCCCTTTATCATTTGTGTGACTTTGGGTTTATTACTTAAGTCTCAGTTTATCCTTCTTCAAAATAAAGATATGAATGTCTACTCATTGTATCACTATAGTGATGAAATAAGTTTGTACATATACGTAAGATGCACAGTCCCCAGCCCCTGGGAAACAATGAATGGTAGCTGTTAGGATGATAAAAATCAATAGTGCCCACTATTTAAAATCTTCTGAATGGTGGGTGGAGACTCTGAGGCTTCATTTGATCTTTTCTCCTGGATATTAGATTCTTAAGTCTTTGCTTTCAAATATGCTACTGCACTTCTAACTCAGTTCATCAACTTTAATGAACAAATTTCACAAAGTATGGCTACAGGAATTTTCACTGATCTGATAAAAAAAAATTCAGGGAAACAAAACCATGCTAAACCATATAAAATATAAATTATAAAAATCTAAGCATTCATCTAACTTAGTGAAAGGATTTCAAGTGTACTCAGAGAAAAAGATCAGACAGAAATGAATCTCATGGCTTTTATTCACCATATGTACCTCTATTACTTGGGCATGGGCTTTTGGTCCAAGTTTCCTTAGTAATGCAGGTATTCTGTGATGGTTCATGGCCAGTGACTGAAGTAGGAAACATTGCACATTTGCTTGTCAAGACCCTGAAGTGGTAAACAAATGTTTTATCATGACACTTTAAGAGAATTTTCTTTTCAAATGGAGAACTGGGTGCAGACTATCAAGTATAAGTAACTTCTGAAAGGGATAATAGGCTGAAACCTCACCTCTTGTAGCTCCGAAGATCTTTGAAGTTGCTTAAAGTAAATATCCAGTGAAGTATCACAGTGTCTTCATCAACAATGAAAATCAAACAACTCCACCTTTCATGCCTGTGCCCACATTCTCACACTGGTGACTGCTGTACTATGAGCATGAACATAGAAAAAAAATAATTACTTTAAAAAATTGTATTAGTGTATCCAAATCTTTCTCGTTTCTACACCATCCAATATTTATTCATTTTCTCCTACATTTATGTTTTGCTTTTCCTAAAAAATTGTTTCAGTCATTCTCACAGAAATAATGTTCAACATCAATACAATATATTTCCTTACATGTTATTTGAAGGGAAACTAATTTAAAGGAGAAGATGTGTGCAAAAAGATCAACATACACCTGTAACCCCGCTACTTTGGGAGTCTAAGGCAGTACGATTGCAAGTTTGAGTCCTGCCTGGGCAACTTAGTGAGACTGTCTTAAAACTAAAATAAAAATAAGGTCAGGGATGTAGCTCAGTGTGAAGACTCTGCATTCCAATTTTCTAGAACTGAAGGAATCATTCAGATATTAATGAAAATGTAAGAAATCGATAGAAGTTAGTTTAATTTGTTTTATAATACCATCAAACCTTAGGATTCTACTTGCATGACCTCAAATATCAGTTTGAAAAAGAAGACAACAACAGCAACAACAAAAAACACCCAACATCTAGTTCAGTACCTGAGTGTTTACAAACATCCAGATTTTTTTGTATAAAAATTGCACAATTAAAAATTATCATGTCAATCATATTTGTTAAACATCAATGCTTTTCATTTCTTTTTAGAATTAGGAGTAAGTGGAAATCAGGAGATCCACTAAAATATCTCAGAACCATTAAGCAGGAAGAAACCTGCAGGCGTGATAATTAATAAGGAAGCATCTTGCAAATGACTTAAAAATTCCCAGGCAAACAAAACTCATTATAGCAGAATGCCTTCACATTGTGGACTAACACAGTGGTACCTATCAGAAACAGACCAGCAAGTATTTTCTGTGGTAAGGTAAGAGCAAGTGAAGTGTGAAACAGACAAGACAAACACTGAAAGGATAGACAGGAACCAAGAAGAGTATGAAGGATGCAATGAAAAATTCCAGAGCATAGTGTTGCATATAGACACTCGCTAAGAATACTTGGAGTCAAAGTAGGGGCTGTTAATGAGCCTGGTATACAATTAACTCAGAGAAGTGGTGGTGGGTGGTTTAGAGAAATATTGTGGGAGACTTTGAACATCAAGTCAAAGAGTGGATTCTGTTCTAGAGACAGTGGGAAACCAGAGACAGTTTGTGAGCGGGGGCTGACATAGCAAAGCTGTGCCACGGGAAGATTGATAACCTGGCAGCAATGTGAAAGAGGAAAGTGCATGCAGAAGGGTTCCTGGTTTGCAGATGACAAAGTGCCATCAAGACACAAAGGAATTTGGAGGGAGAGTTGCTAGCAGACATCTTATAGTTTCAATTTTTTTCTTTTAAGCTTTAAATCTGTACACATGGCAAAAAACATAATGTTCGACATCGAGGGTTTATTTTACTCTAACAAAAAAATTTTTTGCAAATTTTTTAAAGAAAATGTTCCTTTGTAGTTAGTAACACTCATCAAAAGCATAAGTTATATAATGATGTAAACGTCTAAAGCAAGAAACTACTGTATCTTAAAAAAGACTCAGTCTATGCCCTACATTGCATAAGAAAAAAACAACACACTAATACTGTACCATGCAACTCCATGGTAATTAGGAAAGATCTATAACACCAAATTTATAAAACTGGAGAAACATCATATTATTACCGACTATTTTTCTTTATAAAGATGTGTTATATCCATGTACCAAATCCCTACGAAGAATATAATCATTATTTATTGCAAATGTGTACCAATAAAAATAAAAATTAAAAAAGAAAACACCTTGCTATTTCACTTAAACATAATGTTCATTCATGTTGTCCTGTTGCATACAAAGTTAAATGAAAATTCAAAGTGAAACTCAAATGAAACACCAAAATATTTTCTAGAATTGTCCTAAACATAATTTTGATACTTTAAAACATAACAAATTTTAGCTGAATTCAACAGATACGTAATATAATCTTCACCTTTTCAAAATAGCATCAAAAAGGACAGAAGCATTTTGAGTCATTAAGCAGATAAATGCAGTTATAATCTTTCTTATACCATCTCTTAAAACGTTTAAATTACAAACGTCTTATATGGATTTCAAAGGTATAAAATTTCTAATACAATTGAGGTGAATGTCATTTTTTTCTATTTGTAACTTGCCTACCTTGCACAAGACCCCACAAAGAAACATTTTGTCAACTAATAATATAATAAATTGGACTTGTGATTTGAAGGGTTAAAACAAAGTCTTTTTTTCAATACAAGTAATACAAGAGGTTTTCTGCTTCACTGTTTCCGCACTTTTTCTCAGTAAAGAAATCTTATCTAATCCTGTTTCATCCTTTAAAACTGCCTACACACTAATCTCAAGGGACAAATTTAATACTTTGCAACAAAGAGAATATATCCCTTTTCAGTGTGAATAGAGGAATTGTTAGGACACCAGTGAGGTATGAATAACATTATAATGCTGCCATTTATTTGGCAAAAGAAAAAGAAAGTTTCTTGTTGCAACCCCCAAAGCAGGCCTTCTTCTTTGGGTTAAATTTTTTGACCCCTGGTATATCCCCAGACACCTATGTTACTGTGCTATTTGGGTCTCCCACCTCTTGCGAAATAAACACTGAGCAAATCTAAGTAAACAGTTTGTTTTAGTTGAAGATAGAAAGACTCCATTTAATTGAGTTTTGATGATAGATGTGCTCCAAATGGTGCAAACAACTTTGACATGGTAAAATAATATTGTCTTATGGCATGTGTAACACTACATAAAGAATCTTAGCTTAGCACTTTCTGAGTTTACAACATTTAAGTGAGAAAATGACAAAAGAAAGCCAAACTGTCAGAAACAGAAAAACCTTTAACAATCCTAAAATACAGCCTATAATTCTCTTCTTCGCTCATTTGATTTGGAGAATAGTCTTCACAACAGAAGGAAGGAATGAGAAAGCAGCCGAGCTTTGTCCTGATGAAACTTCACTTTGTTATGGTCCACTGCGAAAAGCTGAAAACGACACCTTCCTTGCACTTGAGCACTGATTACGTGATGGAGCTGTGGGCGAGTAGTTGAGGCAAGTCAATGAAAGTCTAATTGAAACAAATCTTTCACTTCTGTTTTGCTTATTTCTGCCATTTATGAATTATATTACATAAAAGTACATTGTTATTAAATCCATGTGTAGAATTTAAACCTTCAACATCTTATGTTTCTCCATAACATATACAACTCATTTGATGTGTTCATTAGAAAACAATTTTCAAATGGTAAAATATAGGTGTTACTAGCATTATAGGCAAACATTTAAATTCTCTTACTTTTGCAAGATAGCTAATCTTTCTGCCCGCTCTTGGTAAGCAATGTATTTTATGTAACCTTACTAAATGTAGGTTATGCATTCATCTTATAGTGTTTAAAAACAAACTGACCCATGAAGGCCATTTGATTTAATTTATACCTGTTTTCATATATGTACTACTTTAAAAAAAATTTTTAATTTTTATTTTGATGTAATACAAGTAGACATTAATAAAGAAAATTTAAAACTGTCCTATGAAAAAATAATTTTTCATAGCAAAAATAGAGAATAACAATGGTAAATACACTGTGTATTGGGAGCTTAAAAGAATATATTTTCATTTGCTGATCTATCTCTCAACTCATTTCCTAATAATACTATACCTTTCTGCATAAAACATTTTAATTATTAACAAAGTATTTCATACTTAGTATAATTTTGAACATTTCTTCCTATTTCACAACATGTTATACTTTTTGGTTCTTATTTACACTTTCAGTGTCTCATACTAGTGACACAAGGTGATATTTACACATGTATGTCTGATTTATTTCACTTAAGAATATGGTTTCAAGGTGCATCCATTTACCAAGAAATGTCTCAAGTTTATCCTCTTTAAGGCTGAGTCGATATGTATTACTTTGAATTTAAGTGACCAAGTGGCCCTTGTTAAATTCGAGACAACAGTTTCCTTGGGAAAAAATGTAAAATGTTATGCAGTTTGAAAATGATCTGTAGTAGACAATGTGGTTTTGAATAATTATGCACTATCATCTGAGATTTTCCAGATGTTCTCAAAGTTATAGTATCAATTTTAAAGTCAGAATACTTCTGAATCCCTAACAAGATTAAAAAAGTAAAAATGTTGATATTCCAATATTGGTGATAGAAGTTACAAGCTTTGCACATGCAGCTTTCGCTAGGAACTTACTATATTTTCATTTATATTTGCAACTTCTTTTGCATATTTTTGGTTTTATGCATTTAAATATTTTTATTATTTCCCTTATAAAATCCCAAACCTTTCAGACAAGCACAAAATGTATAAACAATTAATAAGTTTATGAAATAATGCTTATAATCATTAGTCATCAAAGAATGAGAAACTAAGACTTTAAAGCTCCAGATTTACTAGAATTAGAAAAGATTGAAAATGTAAACTGCTAAAAAGGATGTGGAGTAAATGGTACTCTTATAAACACTTGATGGGAGAACAAAATGATACAACCATGGTGCAACGATTTCGCATTTTTTATAATGTCAAAATATACCTAACCTATGATCCAGTAGTCTTAGAAAATAAAAAGGTTCACAAAAAGACTTGTTCATGAAAAATAAACTCAAATAGTCATCAGCAGATGAATGGATAACATAGGTAACATAGGTAACATAGTCATGCGATGAAATACAAGGAATCCTAAACTTAGCCATGGTTCCCCAACAATTTTTCAACTTTACAATAATATGAAAGTGATACTCATTCGGTAGGAAGCAGACTACAGAGTTTGGATTTTGATTGTTTTCCAGGCCAGCACTGTGGAGTAGGACATTCTGTGTTGATACTGGTCAGCAGAAATGAGCTGCAGTTCCCAGTCAGCCACATGGCCACGAGGGTTAACAACCCATGCTCAACACCGTGCTGTATTGCCAAGTTGTGATGTTCAGTAGGTGAGTTATATTAAGTGCATTTTTATCTTTCACTAACTTGGCTGTCGGCAAGTAATCCCACTGTAACCCAAGAATCATCTGTGCTACTTAACAATAAAAAGCAACAAATTGCTGATCCATACCACAAGTTGTTAAATCTCAGGAATATTATGTTGAATGAAAGAAGGTAGGCAGAAAATACTGTGTACTTCTGCTCATATAAAACTCTAGAACAAGCAAACATAATCTGTGCTGGCACAAATTGGAACAGTAGTTTCCTTGGGAAATGGACTCGAAGGAGGCATGAGGAAACTTTGTAGGGTAGTAAGATTGCTGTGTATTTTAGATGAGATTGTGAGTACAAAAATGTATTATTGTTCACTACTTTAGTTATTTTTAGTGTATTTCTAAAACATACATATTTTCATGTAAATTATAACTGAAAAAGTGGAAAAAATCCTATTTCACTTCCTTATTGATCTTCTGATAAACACTTTTGACAATCCAAGCTTCTTGAATAAATTTCTTCCATTTGTACTCTCCATTTCCTTACCTTCACTCAGCTTTAAGTTATTTTCTTTCACTACAATAATGCCTCCACCCAAATGCTATTCCTTCTGTCAAAAATACTCTTTCTCTGAATGATTTCACCTGATTCATGTCCACTTATTCTTTAGGTTTCAGACTAAACCTCACCATCTTGTACCCCTGTAGGTCAATTGTGTGTTGTAGATATGTATTTCCTTAGCATCTTCTACTTTCATGAAATACTACTTAATATCTCTTTTTAGGATTAATTACTTAAATTATCTTCTTTACACTAAGCCATATACTCTGGGTGTGGGTATTTATCTTGTTCTTTCCTGAATACTTAGAGGCAAGTGAAGTACTTGGCGCATGATATTTGAAAAAAGAGGTGTCAAATTAATCAATCAGTCAATCACTTTTTTACATCAATTAGTCCTATCATTCTTCCTTTGATTTCTATTTTCTCTTCCATAATTCTAGTCTGAGTCCTTATCATCTCTTATCTGGGCCTGTATAACAAATTCCCAACAATTATCTCTGCTTTTGTTCTCTTGCCTTTATGATCCAGCATTCATATTACCACAAGAAACATGTTCCCAAAATGCCTGCTAATTAAATCAAGTTATGTTCTCTCTCTTCGGTATTTTTAATTACTTATTAAATCAATTTAAAATTTGTGACATACTTGGTCTGTCTTGCCAGTTCTCTTGACTACTTTTCTTCTCTCATTTTTAATTTTTCTTGATCTCTCCCTGAATTGAAAACTTCTTATCTGGTTTACACTTCCAGTGCTTTTCCCTTCTACCATAGCTTGCACAGAATAAACAAGCATTTTCTCCTCCTAAAATAAATATGATTATATCTCTTTGTAGTTTAAAAACTTTATTGGCATTCTATTATCTACAAAATGAGATTTATTCCTTGTCTTGAAAAAAAAGACCTCTTAAAAGCGTTTATACAACTATTCTTTATTTTTCTAGAAGGGCCATTTCTTTTTTTTCTTTTTTGGTACAGGGGATTGAACTCGGGTCCTTGGGCTTGGGCAGCAGGCAGTGAAACCACTGAGCTAAATCCCCAGCTCTAAGGACTGCTTCTTCATTCCTCACCTATAAATGCTCAAAGAAATATTACATCTTTAGTAGCTTCATACAGGCTCCATGCTTAGTTAATTTTCCTGCTTCTTCTTTGTGCCAGTCCATGGCTTAGTTTATGTTCCTGCAGTAGCACTTCCATGTTGTATAATGATTTTTCTCTCTTTTTGTGTTTGTTTTCTCTTGTTACAAATATGTTTCTTTGACAGATGCAACAATGTATCATTATTACATTTTTCCCTATAGTTAGAATAATGCCTGAGATAGGGAGATGATCACTAAGTCAATAAACCTGAATTCACTAATGATTGATGAATCCATATCATCTCTGAATGCTTTTAGACTTTTCAGGATGTATGCTTCTGCTTCTACAGTTTACTCAGCCTGGATGGTTTTAAGTCTGTGATTAGTGAAAGTGTACATCTCTTTTAAAATTTATTTATTTATTTTAATTAGTTTCTTTTTATTAGTAGATGATTGTAAATTTCTTTTTTATTCATATATGTCTGTTATGTGTAATAATTATTTTCATCTTGGGATATTGGAACATATACACTTCTCACCTTACCAATTTTTATTTCCACTTCCCCTTTCCACCATCCCATGTCCTCTCATTCCTCAGATTTCCAAAATTCTGATTAATCTGATTCCTTTAAGTGATATTCTTCCAACCTCTCGCATAAAAATTAATTATTCCTTCCAGTATGTTCTCCTGGTGTCTGTGACTTATTTATCTGTTATTTAAATTAATGAACATAATGCTGTAAATTGACTACATGACTGGCAGTGGGTATGCCTGGTGCTTACTGTAAAGTATGTGGCCTGGTAGCTATCATTGACAAATTCACAGTATAATGGAGAGATACAAAAATATAGATACACTTCAATCTGTTAAATGCTATAATCAAGTAAGAATAAAATGTTATAAGATTGGAAAGCTTAGAAGAATTAATTTGACATGATTCATAGGCAATGAGTCATAGAGTGGTTGAGATTTGAACAGGTACTTTGAAAAGGCACAGGAGTTTGACAGGCAAATGGGTAGTTGTAAAGATATTCCAAGCAGAAGAAACAGCCTTTATAAATGCACAGGCTCATGAAAAAGGATTCTGGCAGTCAATTCACCCTCTTTTCCTCCACAGTGATCTTCTAAACTTCTTGCCCAGACATGCGACACTTTTGAACTTTAGCTAACAACTTATTTATTAACTCTCAGCACTGTAGACTCCAGTCAACTTCTCCAACAATTGCATTTTCAATTTGGTGTAACCTAGAAGTGTAAATATTCTACAACTCTTAACTACATTCTCAGATTCACAATTATTCCATTTAACTTCACGATACCAATTCCTGTGCTTGTTGTGACAGCTCATATGACCTATCTTTGGGGTCCTCTTCTTCAATTGCTTTCCATGAGAAAAATGTGTTAAAAGAATGACTTTATGGTTTTGGAAAAGAGTAGCCAGATCACTTATAGTACATATTATTGTGAACACTTGGATATTGTAGGGGTTTTTTAGAGCTTGCCTTTTGCCATAGTTAGGTGTGTCTAAGGTGGGTCCAGATGAGAGCCTTGATTTTTGTAGTTACAATCATAAAAATTCATGGCCATACAAAGATGCTGCTGTAGATCAGCACAACAGGCTGGAGACTAAGCACAAATAGCTTTTATAAAAGCACAGCTAGAACTTTCTTGGGGTCCCAAATGGGGAGTCATGTAGTCAGTCAAAAAACAGGTGAATTAAAAATGAATATGCCCAGCAGAGCCTCCTGGAGCCACCAACGCCACACCACCCTCTTCCCGGCCTCCCAGGAAGAGGTGGTCTGGTGAGGAGTAGAGCTGCCTGGAACCATCTGCCCTACACCAACCCCTTTTGGGCCTCCCAGCCAGAGGTACATAGGTGAGAAGTGGTGCACTTGGAGACCTGCAGCAAACAACCCCCTCACTTCTGGTCTCCTGGTTGTGCCTGTACCTGGATCCATACGCCAGAGGCACAGGGGGTCATAAAGGACATTGTCCTGAGTTCCAGTAGATAGAGCAGAAGTAAACAACAGAAAGAGGGCCTCTCTCAGGCTCCTTGATGAAAACTGAAGCCCACTGGAAAGTGAAGAGAATCTCTGTAATAAAGGCACCCCAGACTACCATAGATGCAGCTGGAACCTGCAGTAGAACCTTGTAGAGCTCAGCCCTGCCAGAGGTCAAGGAGCTCGATTTGGGCCTTGCAGCCAGAAATCAGCCTGAATCTCAGGTGTCCGGTGCTGGCTTGCTGAGACTAATTAACTTAGATCTGCACACTGCTGCCCACATTGGCTATTGTGACAGCAGAGAAATATCCTAAAGGAGGCCCTTCATTTGTATTTTTCATTCTCAAAATTTTTTTGTCTTATTTTTAATTTTTAGTTGTTATTTTTTTCTATTCTTTTCAAATTTTTTCTTTCTTCCTTCTCTTTTCTTTCTTTTCTTTCTCTCACTCTCTTGCTCTCCCACATTGTTCTACATCTCCCTTTTTGTTCCTGTTCCTTCCCTAATTCAGATTTCTTCTTTCTTTTTATTTGCTTCTCTCTCTTTCCTTCTCCCAATTGTCATTAGTTTCAAAGGAAAGTGAATACAGTTTCTAGCTTCCCTATCTGTTATCTTCTACCATCTATCCCTCACTCCCCAACTTCTAAGTCCCCATCCCTAAGAGTAAAGTTGCTATATTGAAGAGTTTATTCACTATAAACATATTTTGGGCTGGTCCTCAATTTTTACTTAATTCACATGGTTAAAGGTGATAGATTAATAACTATGAGAAATTGTCATTTTCTAAGCTGTACTTTATACTATGGTTTATACTATTGTTGATTGTATCACTTGGGCTAAGATGTTGTGATTGATCTAATCAGTTATCCTTCTGGTATAATGAAAATGAGATTGCGCTAGAGTCATTAGAGACTCAAAACCTTAAGACCAGCTATAACTGGAAGACACCTCTGAGAAGCAATCATTTCATAAGGGTTCTAAATCCAAGCAACAAAGATACCTACAATAAGCAATATCAAAGTATCAGCCCAGGAACTAACCAAGGATGGTACCAACAACAAAAATAGAAATGAGAAGATATTTAAGTAAGACACAATCCCAGACTTCCAGCTCACCAAAGGCAAAATCTCGGGGAAACAAGGTGGAAAAGTCTGATAATCAACCACCTGGACACCCTGAACTGATAGCACAAGAAGTAACAAAACAGATGAATGAAGCTCTAGAAAAATTCAAAACAGAAATAATTTCCCAGATAACTACAGAGATGGTGAGCAGAATTAAAGACATGTTCAGAATGAAAGACATTTCTAGAATAGAAACAGATTTAAAAAAGAAAAAATAGATGAGTTTAGGACCACGATGGAAGCCATGAATGCCCAGCATAGGAAAGAAATGGAAATCATGAACAACCAACATAGGAAAGAAATTTAATCCATGAAACAGATTCAAACAGATATCCAAGGCACTAAAACTCTATTGAAAGTATACACAGCAGGCTGAGCCAATCTGAAGACAGAATATCAGATATAGAAGACAGGATGGCAGTCAGTGATCATGAAAAGAGAGACCTCTTAAAACTAGTAAGGGACCATGAGAAATCAATCCAACAGATCCTAGAGGACACAAAGAAAAATAATATAAGACTGATAGGAGTCCACAAAAAAGCAGGAGAAAGTAAAAATGACATAAAAAAACCGTTCACAGAATTAATGACAGAAAACTTCCCAAATAGAGCAAAAGAATTTGACATACAGGTAAGTGAGGCATATAGGACTCCAACTATCCATGATCAAAACAATCTACACCTAGACATATAATAAGCAAGATCCCAGAAACCCAACAGAAGAACAAAATACTACAAGCAGTTAGAGAAAAGTAGCAAATCACATGCAAAGGAAATCCTATCAGAGTCACAGCAGACTTTTCAACACAAATGCTCCAATCAAGGAGAGCCTGGGGTGAGCTTTGTCAAGCCATAAAAGAAAACAACTTCCAACCTAGACTGATGTATTCTGCAAAACTATCTCTCAAATTGATGGGGAAATAAGAAACTTCCATGACAAAGAACACTTGAGAAACTTCATAAATGCCAAACCAGCACTCCAAATAATTCTAAAAAATATCCTAGAAAAAGACAATGAAGGTCACAACTCCATGAGGCCCCAAAAAGCAAATCCATTTGGCAAGGCAAGAAATTGAAAGGAGAGGAAGAAAAAATTTTAAAAAGCCAACAACAGGAAAATAACATGACAATGATAAGTTAATACATATCAGTTATAACCATCAATGTTAATGCCCTCAACTCACCAATCAAAAGAAACAAACTGGCAGAATGGAATAAGAAGCAAAATTCAACAATGTGCTGTATACAAGAAACACACCTAGTTCAAAAAGAAACTCATAGACTGAAAGTAAAAGGATAGAAAAGAGTTTTCCATGCAACAGGAACCCAGAAAAAAGCAGGGGTGGCTATTTTATTTACAGACAAAGTAAATTTCAAACCAAAGCTAATTAAGAGAGACAAAGAAGGTCACTATATCCTCATAAAGGAAACAGTCCAGGAGGAAGAGATGACAATCATAAATGCATATGCACCAAATACTTTCTTTTTTCTTTTTCTTTTTTTTTTTTTAGTACTGGGGATTGAACTTGGTACCTTGTGCTTGTGAGGCAGGCACCAGAACCACTGAGCTAAATCCCCAGCATATGCACCAAATACTAATGCCCCCAACTATACAAAACAGATATTAAGGGACATGAAAAACCAAATAAGCACTAATACAATTGTAGAGGGGGATCTCAATACCTCACTGTCACAGATAGACAGATCACTGAGACAAAAAATCAACAATGACATACTAAAACTGAACCAAGTGTTTGAACAAATGGACTTAATAGACGTTAATAGAGTGCCCCCCAAACTCAGAATATACATTCTTTTTAGCTGCACATGGATCATTCTCTAAAATAGACCACATAGTAATTCAGAGAACATGTTTAAGTAAATGCAAAGGAAGTGAGGGTATCCTGTGTATATTATCAGGCCATAGTACAATTAAACTGGAGATCAATAGCATAAGAAACCAGAAGAACTTCATAAACACACGGAAATTGAATAATACTCTCCTGAACAACAAATAGGTCACAGAGGAAATTAAAGAAGGAATTAGACAGTTTTTGCAATTAAATGATAATTCCAGTAAAACATACAGGAATCTATAGGACACAAAGAAAGCAGATCTAGAGGGAAATTCATTGCAGTGAACACCCACACTAGGAAAACAGAGTGAGCTCAAATAAACAACCTAATGCTGAAACTTAAGTTCCTAGAAAAAGAAGAGCATGACAAATCCAAAGCTTGTACAAGGGAAGAAATTATAAAGATCAGAGCAGAAATCAATGCAATGGAGACTAAAAAATGGAGACTAAAAAAATCAAAGAAGCAAAGACTTGGTTTTTTGAAAGAATAAATACAATTGATAAATCCTTAGCCAACCTTATCAAAAAAAGAAAGAAAAAGCTCAAATCCATGTAATTAGTAATGAAAATGGTGAATTTACAACAGATCCAGCAGAAATCCAGAGAATCATCAATATCTACTTTGAGAAGCTGTACTCTAATAAAATGGAAAACAAAAGAGATGGACAGATTTCTAGATACATATGAATTGCCAAAGTTGAACAAAGAAGATATAAAAATTCTAAACACTCCAATTTCAATCAGTGAAATTGAAAACATAATTAAAAATTTACCAACAAAGAAAACCCCAGGTCCTGATGGCATCACTGCTGAATTCTACAAGACGTTTAGAGAAGAACTATTGCCACTACACTTTAAACTTTTCAATGAAATTGAAAGGGAAGCAAATTGCAAGAGATACAAGTGCTACTTTGATTTGAAAACCAGGGAAAGACCCAACACAAAAAGAGAACTACAGACCAATTTCCCTAATGAACATAGATGCAAAAATCCTCAACAAGATACTGGCAAACAGAATACAGAGGGTCATCAGGAAGATCATACACCCTGACCAAGTTGGATTTATCCCAGGGATGCAAGGATGGTTCAACTTTCATAAATCAATAAATGTAATACACTATATTAACAGAGTCAAGGAGAAAAAACATATGATCATCTCAATAGATGCAGAAAAAACATTTGATAAAATTCAACATTCATGATAAAAAAAAACCCTGCAGAAAACTGGAATGGAGGGTCTTTATCTCAACTTGATAAAGGCTGTCTATGAAAAACCAACAGCCAACATCATACTAAATGGTCAAAAACTGAAAACCTTCACACTAAAATCAGGAACAAGACAAGGATCTCCACTATCACCGCTCCTGTTCAATATAATTTTGGAAACATTAGCCACAGCAATTAGACAAGAGAAAGAAATAAAAGGAATAAAGATAGGAGAGGAAGAAGTTAAACTGTCATTATTTGCTTACGATATGATACTTTACATTGAAGACCAAAAAATCTCTGCCAAAAGGCTTCTACTTAATTGACAGATACAGTAGAGTAACTGGATACAAGGTCAACAATCAAAAATCAATAGCCTTCTTGTACACAAATAACAGACTCACTGAGAGAGAAATTAGGGAAATAATCCCTTTCACAATACCATCCAAAAAATGAAATATCTAGGAATCGATCTAAGAAAGGAAGCAAAATACCTCTGCATTGAGGAGTACACCACTATGGAAAAAGAGATCCAAGAGGATATAAGAAAATGGAAAGACATTCCTTGTTCCTGGGTAGGAAGAACGAATACAGTGAAAATGGGCATACTTCCAAAGCTGCTATGCAGATTCAATGCAATCCTGATTAAAATCTGAACAGTATACTTCACGGATCTAGAGAAAACAATCCAAAAATTCATTTGAAACCAGAAGAGACCTAGAATAGCAAAAGCAATTACAGGCAACAGAAACATGGCAGGGGATATCACAATCCCAACTTGAAACTATACCACAAAGCCACTGTGATAAAAACCGCAGGGTACTGGCAAATAAATAGACCTGAGGATCAGTGGAATAGATTAGAAGGTACAGAAACAACTCCAGACATACTCAGCTACCTCATCTTTGACAAAGGAGCCAACTGTCCTCAGTGGAGGAAAGATAGCCTCTTTAATAAATGGTGTTGGAAAAATTGGATTTCAACTTGACAAAGATTAAAACTAGACCCTATCTTTTACCATGCACTAAACTAAAATTGAAGTGGATTAAAGATCTAAATATTAAAACAGAAAAACTAAACTTGCTGGAAGGTAAATTAGGTAGAACTCTTGAAGACATTGGCATAGGAAAAGACTTTATGAACAAAGCCTCAGTAGCACAGGAACTAGCACAAAGAATCAGCAACTGGGATCTCATCTTATTAAAAAGCTTCTGTACAGCAAGAGAAACCATGAACAGAGCTAAGAGACAATCTACAATGTGGGAAAAAATTTTTAGCAGCTGTACCTCAGACAAAGTTCTACTATCTAGAATATATAAAGAACTCTAAAAAATCAGACCCCCCAAATATAAAGACCCAATTCAAAAATGGGCATCTGAAATGAACAGACATTTCTCAAAGAAGTAAAAGCAGCAAATAAACATATGAAAAAGTGTTCAACATCACTGGTCATTCTAGAGTTGCAAATGAAAACAATCCTGAGATTCCACCTCACCACAGTAAGAATGGCTGCTATCAAGAAATCAACCAATAACAAATGCTGGCAGGGTTGTGGAGAGAAAGGAACCCTTCTTCATTGTTGTTAGGAGTGCAGACGGTGCAACCACTGTGGAAATCAATATGGAGATACCTCAAACATCTAAGATTGGAATTCCCATTTGATCCAGCTATTCCTCTGCTGGCTATCTTCCCAAAAGAATTAAAAGAATCATACCACAGTGATATATGCTCACCCATGTTTATAGTGGCACAGTTTGTAACAGCTAAAACTTGGAAACAGCTCAAATGCCCATCAACTGGAGATTGCATAAAGAAGATGTGATTTTTGCATAAAATGGAGTACTACTCAGCCATAAAGAATGAGAAACTAGAGACATTTCTAACTAAGTGGATGGACATTGAGACCATACTCTTAAGTGCGATAAATAGGACACACATGTAAAAACTGAATAGCTTCTCTGGTGTGAAAACTAAAAGTGTAAATAAGGAGTAGAATGTGTAATTGATATTGTGAAATAGGAAGAAAAGGTCTAAAGGAGTAGGGAAAGTGGGAGGGGTTTGGGAAAAGAAAGAAGGGAAAAGAAAAAATATGAGAAAAGGAAAAAAATGGAAACAAAGCCTTTGTGAATAGGGAAGGGAAAAGGGGTTGAAGGGAGGGCCGAGGATGGCCAAAAATTAGAACCAAGACACATCAAATAAAGGTACAGCATCCCAATGATGAATGTAATTGTATTGTATACCTAAAATATACCAATAAACTTAATGAAAAAAATGAATATGTCATATTAGACCAAATTGTATCCCATTTAACTGGATGGATCAATGAACATTCAACCTTCCAAAACAATGTTATATTCATATATGTATAAACTTCTTTTTAATTGGCTTTCAATTTTGTGACTGTATATAAAATTCAGGAAACCATTAAGAAAATACGTTAAAGTTGATATCCCAGCATTATAAATAGCCAATTATTGTAACTGAGTTTGTGTTTAGAACATACTGTTAGTATTGTGGTATTTTACAGAGATGATATATTGAAGTGAGCTGGGATTCAGAGTGAGTGCATCTGATTTCAGAACCTGGCTTTATCATCAACAGCTTTGCAGGAACATTTGTTACCTGAACTCATGCAACCTCTGCCAGTTTCCACCTATGTTGTCTTGAATATGTTTCCCAACTTTTGTGAGCCTAAGATTCCACATAAAGAATCAGGTATAGAATTTACATCTAAAGGTTGTTATAGATATTAAATGAAAGTATACAAATGATGTGCTTAATGCTTAACATTATTTTTGGTATATAAAATATTCTTAACAAATGTATTAGTTTTTTTGTTGCTGTGACACAATATCCAACATCAACAATTTAAAGAACCAAAAGTTTCATTTTGGTTCCAGTTTCAGGGGATTCAATCCATGGTTAGCTGGCTCCAAGTCAGAAATATTATGGCAGAAGTGTGAGTCAGAGAAAACACACATAGTTCATGGTGACTGATAAGCAGCACAGGGCAACGGAGTCAGAGAGGAAGTGACCAAGAATCATACATGTTACCCAAGTTCATGCTTCCATGACTCACCCAGACATAGTCATCAGTGAACTCTAACAATTCCCTACATGGCTCCCTAGCCAATCAAGTTGACACAATCAAGCTTAATCATTACATCTTACTCGGTGTCAACCTCACACCCAATCACATCTCCTTAAACCACTTAATCTCCAAATATACAAAATAAAAATTTAATAATTCCACCTAAAGTCTTACAACTATCTTGCAAACAACAGATAATATAATTTTACCTTCTCCAGAGCCTCAACTCTTCCAGTGTTTTGAAAAAGTCCAAGGCAAAGGCCAGGGATTTAGCTCAGTGGTTCTGCTGCCTGCATTGCAAGTGCAAGGACCTGATTTCGATCCCTTGTACCAAAAAAGAAAAAAAAGTCCAAGGCAAAATCTCTTCTGAGACTCAAGGGAAACTCTTAGGAAACTGTGTAAAAAAAAACAAGTTACATATTCCAAACATAAAATCCTACAGGATAAACATTCCTATTTCAAAAGGGAAGAATAGAAGAACAGATAATAATTGGACCAAAGCAAGACTGAAACCCACCAGGGAAAACATTGCATCCTTTAGCTCCATGTATGGCATCTGGGGCATATGATTATGAAATGTAAGTTCCAAAAAGCCTTGTCAATTGCCGCTCTCATGGCCTTTGTCTTGGGCTGACTCCACTTGTTACCTACAGGCCTACTTGGCAAATGTTCCATATTCCTGGCACTTGCAGCTTTCTGGGGTCTCCACTGTATCTTCAGCTTCATTCCCACAGCTTTATGAACTCTCCTCTCAGGGGCTCTTTTCCTGGCCTCCCAATTCTTCCTTTGAAATATGAAAGGGAGTCTTTTTGACATTATAATTCTTGCATTCTGCATGCCACTCAAATGAGCAACATGTGGACAATGTTAAGGTCTGCTTTCAATGGGAGCAGCAGCCAACCCCACCTTGGATCATGCCTGCAGTGTATTCTGAGCACTTGGAGGGCTGAGCATAGTGAAGTGAATTCCAGGAAAACAATTTCTTAGGAAGCCGTTTTTGAGCAGGGAACCCAGGGACTGTCTTCTCAAAAGAAAGGCTTACACTTTGGTACCCTTAAACCTACATTGGGTGGCTGATTTCTGAGTTTTCCTCAAGGCATTTTTCTTTTTGTCCTAGTAAAAAGGCTTGATTTGTTTTTAATGGCACTAATCTTTTCACCTATACTCTCTTTAATCCTAACTTTATACATGGTTCCTTTTGGGCCAAAATTTTTTTTTCAAGTTTTTAAACCAACCTCCCTAATTCTCACTATAAATCTGGCTAAAAGAAGTCAGCATTATCTATTTCAATCTGAATGTTAGGTTGTTTTTGAATTTCCTCCACTAGAACAACTAGCCCACCACCCATAATCTAGTTTCCTACAAAATTTTAGGACATGAGCAAAATGTAGGCAATTTTTTTTGCCAGAGTGAAACACACATACTCTAATCAAATTACTAATGAAGCCCTTGTTCTCACCTGGAAACTCCTGAGGATGGCTCACTGGTTGGCACTCTTAACAGTATTCTTGTCTGCAGAGCTGGACAGGATCACCCACAAGGTTCTTCTTATAGCATTTTAGGACTTCTCTAGTCTGAATCTCCAAATCTTCCTAAATTCCACCACAAACCAATTCCTAAGACTTCTAAGTCACATGGGCAGATACAGTCACAGAAATAAACCCACTTCTCTGGTTCTAGTTTTCTGTATTATTCTGCGTCCCATTTGTGGAACACAATATCTGATAGAACGTGCAGGAGCAGAAGTTTAATTTGGCTTGTAGTTTCAGGGAATTCAGCCCATGGTCAGCTGGCTCCAAGACAGCCACAGACAGAAGGGAGCAGCAGAACAAAGACACTTAGTTCATGGTGACCTGGAACCAGAGCGGAGGAACAGTGCCAAGGAGGAAGGAGCAAAGCTGCAGATATAGTACTCTAGGTCACACCTCCATGAATTTCCAGAAGAATGCTCCATCAATCCTCTTGGCAGCTCCCAAGCCAACTAAGCTGACACAAGCAAGCTTCACCATATGATTTAGTCACTTTCTTTGTTACTAGGATAAATACAAGACACCAACAATTTAAAGAAGGAGAGGTTTATTTTGGCTCACAGTTTGTAGGGGTTTCAGTCATTAGTCAACTGGCTCCAAAGGGAGCATGATGTGACAATGGGCATGGCAGATGAGAAACACCTAACGGCATGGCAGGCAGGAAGCAGACAGCAATCAAGGCAAGAAGGAGGGAGATATACTCTTCGAGGGCACATGCCCAGTGACCCACCTCTTCTAACCAGGCTTCACTTTCCAGTGTCTCATTTAGCTATAAACTCAGCTGTGGACTAATCCACTGATGATTATCATACCCCTATAATTTATTCATCTCCCCAAATTCCCACCTATGAGCACATGGGGCTTTGGGGGAACATCTGGATATAACCCATAACACCATCACACTATGAGATCTGTATTATGTTTTGTATTACTATTATTTCACACTCATCCATGCTACATGTCTTGGAACATTTGACCAGGCTGATGTATACTCCATCAAATCATCTTAATGAAGACTGAGCTACACTGTCAATGTGAAAGGAATTTTTAAACTTGAAGTCACTATGCACAAGTACAATTTCATTATCATGACCACAATTAAGCATAAATTATACAATCCTACCAAAATTCAATATTTCCAAATGTTTTAAAATCCCACCCCAAATAAATCCTCCACATTGCCTCAAGTATTTGTCAATGGAACTCTGAGTAAAATCACTGTCTTAAAGTAAAAAAGTTTAAATTAAACATCTCATATTTCATTTGAAATATAGTGAAACTTTACACAAGGTTAATCCCAGTTTTAGGTGAGTAACACCAAGTTGCAAGATATTACAGTTCACTGGGATGTTACTATATAAGCTATTCCAATGCATTATTATTGTTCCAGTTCTATGACGGATCTACCAAGTGGAAGAGATGGTGTTAATGGGAAAGGAAAGGAAACAGGAAAAAACGAAAACAGAGACATCCAGTTTTGGACATGAGGGGATAGAATAAAATTTGCTCTGAGTATTAAGAGAAAGAACTGAAATAGGAAAATCAGGATAAGGCAGTGATTATTTTGGGGGGAAAGGGAGATACATTTAACAAGTTAGTAAACTACCGTGGTAAGTATGTTGAGCTATCAGGGCTCACTGCAGTATCTCTTTTCTGTCCCACTGGGTATCAGCTGATCCAATGCAAGACTTGAGACTGGAATCCTCTGAAGGCTGGCTCATTTGTATTCTTCGTGTTCCTAGAAGATGCTGGCTCTCGCATGAGATCATAGCTGTGGTTGTTGGGAAGAACATCTATAGGAAGCTTTTCCATGTGGCTTGGCTTTTTCACAATTTAGTGGCTAAGCTCCGAGGGCAAGGTCCCATAAACCAGGCAGAAACCCTATCTCCTTTCAATATTAGCCTTTCAAGTTTCAAAAATTTCACTTCTGTCACATTTTGTTCCCCAAGCAGTTACAAAGTCACACCCTGACTCAAGAGAGTCACACCTGCCTCTGGATGGGGAGAGGTGCTGCTCTGGAAGAGCAACTGGAAATATTACTATGACCATATTTGGAAAATACAATCTGCCATGCTCAGAAAGACTGCCAAAAATTTTAGCTGCAAGGAACACATTTTGTTCTCTTGGTTGAGTTAGAGCTGCAGTAAAAAGGGAACTACACACACTTTGGACTTCTACATTTAATTCTGTACATAATTTAAGAAGTGAGATCTTTATCTCCAAATGTCAGGCCCATTTCTGATTCCTAAGTGAAATGGAATAATTTGTAACTTTGCTTGTAGTCAAAATATTACCTACATATGTAAGAAAACTCTATTATTCTAAATTTATTCCATCCATATTCAACTTAAGTTTTTCAAACCCTTCTTCAACTATTGTCCTCCTGCTTTTTCTTACCTTTCCATACAATCCACATAGCCAATATCCAAACCCAAATGAATTTTACCATGAATTTTTACCTTTTTAATGGCAGTGTTACCCAAGAATTTGTCCTTGCTATTTTCTTGTTTTATCCAATGTTCATTCTATATATGTTCAAATCTAAATAAATATGCTAACAATGCCTACATTTCTATTCTTGTCTTTATTTTAAACTTTTGTCTTTATCTTACAATTTTAAAATGTGTATATTCTCCAGAATAGAAGAGATAGCTAATCTCCATGAGTTGTTCAAATTTAACTCATTCCTCCCATCCCTAAATATTCCTTTTTTATTCCTTCCTCTCCATTATATATTTCCATGAAATTTGGGACATTTTCCTCTCCACCCTAACTTCCACTTTTTATTACTCACAATGATGAACCATCATTTTAGGATGCCCACTCTTTTGTCAGTATAAGCACTGGAGCTCATTTAATCATCCCAATTGCTCCTCAAGTTTTCACCTGAGCTATTTTTGGACATACAAACCTTCTCATATTACTCTTCCTTAAAAATAATTTTATAATAAATTCTCATCACTTCCTGAAAAAATCCAAAATCTGTATCACTTCTAATAGGACTCTAAATTTCCATACTCTAACTTTCCAGCTTCATCTGCATATTTCTGGTGTTCCAGAAATACCCCCCCCATTTATTTTCTATTTCAAAATGTGCTGACCTGGACTCCAAATCTTTGACTCTTTTTAACTTTTTCTGATGACTCCAAAAGTTGTTTTGATATCTCAAAAAGTACTTCCTCTAGGAAAACTTATTAATGTTGCGTCTTCAGTTATGTGCTTCACAGAAGCTTGTAAAAGTGTTTACCAATCAAAACACCATACACTAATCATTATGATGGCTTACTGCATTATTTAAGAGTAGGAACTGTATCTCATAATTCTTGTTTCTGTAGTGCCAATTGTACTTTCTGCCCATCATTGCAGATTTGCAAGTTTTTTTTAAATGAATGAATTAGTAGATTATTATCTCAAATATTCCATCTTTTTCTACTTTAAAGTATTTAGCAAGCTTTATTAAGTTTTTTCTCTGTACCTTGTAAGTTTTCTTAAAATATTTTTATTACTCTTTGAAGCTGTATCTGCCATGATGTGAGAACTGCATAGTAAATGCAGAAACTAAATGGTATAAAACAGTAAATATTTATGCTCATGCATCTTGTTTCGTCCTTTCTATTCCTCTGCTGATCTTATCTGGTCTTGCCCTATGTGTCTATAGGGGTTGCTAGTTGCTAGCTAATCTAGTGCGGCCTCAGGAGTTAACCTGGGGCATCACAGCCTGGCATCAAGTGTTTCTGGTCTTCCTTCTAGGACAACCTGGTGATACTCTTCAAATGGAGTTTGCAGAGGTATAAGAGAACAACCCTTGATATATAAACTCATTTGGAGCCTCTGCTGATGGCACCTTTACTCACACTGTATTGGCCAGTGCCTGTCAAGACTAGATTTAGAGAAGTTAAATTCCTTTCTTACTGAGAAAGAGAACTTCAAAGTCAGGTGGAAAAGGACATAGACAAAGGAAAAACTAAAAATCTGCACTAGTATCACAATCTATCATATGCCATTCAATCAATCAATTCACCAATAACTATTTCTGGTTCCTATAGTACAAATTAATTCAAATAAGATGCCATAAAGTTATGAGAGAAGAAGGGATGAATTATCCTTTTATCTAGGGGGTTTCCCATCCTATTTGGAATTTAAAATTAAAAAGCATATTTGACGAATGAATAGATGTGAGAAACAAGGGATATTTTGTTATTGAAGAAGACAACCATCACTAGTAATACAAAACATGAAAGAAATTCTTGTGGAACAGAATTGAGAGTTAGATGTAGAAATAATGCTGGGTCTTTGAAAGTCAATGAGAAAGAAATTTCAGAAAGAATAATTTCCTTTTCTTAATCCCATGGTCATTAATTTATCACATAAATTGCTTGGCATTCTTTACCAGGAGATTTGCAGACATCATTCTTAAATTGGCCCCGATATGGTGATTGGTACATTACAAGTGAATAACAACAGTAAATAATTCATAATCACATCTCCCTTAAAGACATAAGTAAACATATAAATAACTATAATAAATTAAGAGGGAACATGATGACTTTGATTTGATTGACAAAACTACCTGATGCTTTGTCTCCAGGGAGACATCATCGGGCAGGGTGCAGATTCTTCTCTGCAAATTAGAATTGCATGCACAGCTTTGTTCTGAAGCTCAATTAACTTTGAAATTTAAAAATGATTTAGGGAGAAGGTTTAGGTTGATGACAAGGAGAGCTATTAGTGTTAACCACAAAATGGGATATTTTACAAGCTATGTGGAAAGTCTAAGACAAACCAAAATGAAACTGAATTTTCAGGAAGTAACTAATGCATACAATAAAATGATGATGAGCTCATTTGGTTGATGGTTTTAATTTGTTTCTTTGTTTTCTAAATTTTTGTTATTTCATTTCTAGCTTTATTTAATATTTCGTACCCATGTAGCTTTCAATATCTTTATCGCCATAAAAATTTCAGTCTCAAATGGATGTATTTTTATGAACATAAAGGTATTTATTTTTGCCAATAAGAGATTAAAAAGAAATGAATTTTTATACAAAAAATTGTCTTTATATTTTATAAGACAAGTTAAAATCAGCAACAAGACAAGTATGCCCACTTTCACCATTCTGTTCAACACAGTATTCAAAATGTTAGCCAGAGAAATCAGTCAAGAGAAAGAAATTAAAGGGCTACATAATAGGAAAGAAAGAGGTCAGAATATTGTTATTTGCAGATGACTTGATACTCTACATAAAAGAGTATTATGTTTGTGTGTAGATGTCTTCCCAAAGCCTCATGTGATCACAAGTGTGGACCTAGGGTGTAACATTGGGATTAAGTGTTTGTAATTACTAAATTTGTCCACTGATTGGTTTGCCAGAGTTCTGGGGGTGGGTAATGGGAAGGCCCAGGATGGTGCCACCCCAGCCAAAGGGCAGACAGCCTAGAAGGGATAAAGGGGAGAGGCAGGCTGCTGCTTCTCT
This sequence comes from Heterocephalus glaber, assembly GCF_053883595.1. Lineage (NCBI taxonomy): Eukaryota > Metazoa > Chordata > Mammalia > Rodentia > Bathyergidae > Heterocephalus > Heterocephalus glaber. The sequence continues at coordinate 10,534,239 of NW_028258403.1, read as the reverse complement.
GCTACTTTGCTGCTTCATTGCTTTGCTGCCAACTATAAACTGTTGCCCCTCTGCCATGCCACCCTGCCTTGGAGCCAGCCAACTATGAACTAAAACCTCTGCAGGTTGGAAGCTACAAAAAACCTTTCCTCCTTCAACTTTGGGTGTCAGTTATTTTGTCTCAGCAACCAGAAAATTAACTAAGACAAAGAGCTAAAGAATTCCACCAAAAAACTCTGTCTTAATAACTAATTACAGCAATTTAGCAGGTTACAAAATCAAGACACAAAACTCAATACCATTTCTGTATACCAATAATGAACTCTATGAGAAAGAAATTAAGAAAATAATACTATTCACTAAAACACTAAGAAAAATTAAATACCTAGGAATTAGGCTAACCAAGGAAATGAAAGTCCTCTACACAAAAACTACAGTATTCTGTGAAAGGAGAATGAAGACATTAGAAAGTGGAAAGTTGTCCCCTTTTCCTGGATAGGTAGAACCAATGTTGTCAACATAGCCATACTGCTAAAACTTATATATAGATTCAACACAATCCCAATCATTATACCAACAACATTTCTCACAGAACTGGGGAAAACAAACCTAAAATTCATACAGAACCACAAGAGACCCAGAATAGCAAAAGCAATCCTGGGCAACAAAAGCAAAGCAGGAGGAATAACAATAACTGACTTTGAATTATATTACAAAACAACAATAGTACAAATAGGCCTGGTGTTGGCAGAAAACAGGTATGTGGATCAATGGAGTAGAGTAAAGGATACAGAAAAATTGCTAGACATATTCAACTATTTTATCTTCAACAAAGGAGGCCAAAACATGATGGAGGAGAGATGACCTATTTAACAAATGGTGCCAGGAAAAGTGGCTATCTATATGCAGAAGTTGAATCTTGACCCATCTCTCTTGAGGTATTAAACTAAAATCAAAATTGATCAAAGATCTATGTGATAAACCAGAAACTAGAACTTAGTGGAAGATAAAATGGGTAAAAATCTTGAAGTCATAGTTACAGGCAAGAACTTTCTGAACAGAGCTCTAATTGTACAAGAAATAACAACAAGAATCAACAAATGGGATTATATCAAATTAAAAACTTCTGTACAGCAAAGAAAACAACCAATAGAATGAAGAGACAATCTACAGATTGGGAAAATTTTTTTTCAGCTGTTCTGCAGAGGAATGATATTGACAATATATAAAGAACTCCAAAAAAAAAAAATTAGACCCTCCAAAAATAAAAGACCAATAAAAAATGGGGAAGTGAAATGAATAGATATTTCTCAGAAGAAGATGTACAAAGAGCCAATAAACATATGAAAAATGTTCAACATCTTTGGCCACTAGGGAAACACAAATTAAAACAATGTGAAGATTTCGACTTACACCAGAAAGAATGGCAAGCATAAAGAAAATAATAACAAATGCTAGCATGGTGGTAATGAGGAAAAAGATACCCTTCTACATTGTTGGTAAGAATAAACAATTATAACAATGATGGAAATCAGAATGGAAATTTCTCAAAGAACTAAAATTACCTTTCTAGGTATCTTTCCTAAAAGATCTAAAGTCATCGTATTGTAGTGATACATGTATATCAATATTTATAGCAGCACAATTTATAATAGATTAATCCTAGAAGCAGCCTTTATACCCATCAAAAGACAAACAGATTAAAAAATGTGGTAACTATACATAATGGGATACTACTCAGCTATAAAGAAGGATACATTTGAGAAATTTGTAGGAAAGTGGATACACTTGGGAAACAGTATTTATTACATGAAATAAATCAGACACACAAAAGTAAATACTCCATTGTTTCTCTAGTTTGAATAAGGCAAAGTACAAATAAAGAGCAAAATATAGGACTGATGGAAAGTAACAGGGAAATCAATTTTTTGCAAATGGGAAAGGGACCAGGAGACCAGGGGTGAGGGGATGGGAGAAGGGAGGGAGAAGTAAGAAGACTTAAAATGTGCCATGTACCTATACCAAAGACCCTCGGGGAATGAAAACACGATGTGTCATAAACACGAACTAAAAATAACAATAATAATGAAAATGGGGAAAAAGGATTTAGAATTGGAGGGAGAGACATGGCTGTGGAAGGGAAGGGGACTAAAAAGGAATACAGACCTTTTATACATGTCTGTACTTCCTAAGATCCATGTGAACTTCATGCAATGTAACATGTAATCATAAATTAAAAACATAAAAGCAAATATTCTCTACTTTTCTCTCTACATTATTTCTAAGCAAATCTTCAACATTTTATCATTTTGTCTGTGAATATGTTGTTATACACCCCCCATAACTAACATGACAAAAAACAATCATACCACTGTTATCACAAGTAAAAATAATTTCCATTTCACCTTTCTACTACCAGTATTCTTTTTATAATCGTGGTTGAAATCACATATAATCCAAAGTTACCTTTTGTCTGTTCTCTTGGTACCTGAAGGTGGTGTCAAAACTTCTACATTAATCTAAATGTACTCTGCTTTATTACTTATTCAGAGAAGATATTAGTGAAACAACAATGAAGTTCATTCAATTTTGACAAGTGTTTTTCCTGGAGAAAGAAGTGACTGAAACAACAACAACAACAACAACAACAACAACAACAAAAAGAACAAAACTCCAAGAGTTAGTTCATTTTTAGAATTTCCTTTTTAGGTTACAATAGTCTTCCATTTTTATGTTTAAGAATCATATTCTAAGGGTGCTTGTTTCATTTATAAACAAACATTTGGGATACTTAGTAGGAGCAGGAAATACTACAGATTTAGAGATGGTAGAAGGACATTGAATAAACTTCTGTAACATCTTGATTGTAGCCCAAATTCTTCCCAGCATTAAATGTAATTCATGAGTTGCTTAAATTCTCTGTACATTTTCTTCAAAGAACAACTACAAAAAAAAAAAAAAAGCAAATAGCACAGCATGTATGTCACAGTGTGATTATGAGAAATGAATGAGCTGGATGGTATACATGAAAATACATTTTTCTTTTTTATTTAACATATTACAGTGAAAATTACATGGCCATAAATACAGAGAAGGAGCTACTTCCATGTACCTATCCTAAACTTTAATGGATATCAATTCATGAATATCGCCTTAGTCACTTTTCTTGTGGCTGAGACACAATACCAGACACCTACAAATTAAAGAAGAGATTACTTTGGCTCACAGTTTGTAAAGGTTTCAGTCCATAGTTGGCTGTCTCCAGGGTAGGACAACATGGCACAAGGGCACAGCAGAGGAAGTTTTTTTCAAGGCACTATGTCCAGGAAGCACAAAGTACAAACAGAGGAATGAGGGAGGGGTGTGCTCCCTTCCTGGCCATGCCCCAGTGACTTACCTCCTCTAACAAGGCAGTACCTTCCAACATCACATTTAGCTTTAGACTCAATGGATTAATGCTTCCACTGATGAGTATAACCCCCAGATAATCTAATTACCTCCCAAAAGGCCCATTTAGGAGCATAGGAAACTTTGGGGAAACATCTAGATATAAAACATAACTGCTATACATTCTGTGGTTTTTATATTCCTGTCTAGTTTTCTCTTCAGAATTATTTTTAAGAAAACCCTCAAAATTTTATTTCATTCATAAAAACATTAGCTTTTAACTCCAAAAATTAAGATCTAAGAAAAAATTATCAAAAGTAAAAATTATTAAAGAGTAATTTAACATATCTAAAGTAATAATTTAATACACTAAATAATTATTGGTCAAATATAATGTTCAATTTATCATATTGGATTATAAATTTTGAAACACTTTATTTAAATCAATGAAGGTATGTGCCTAAAAATTAGAAAGACAAAATAAAACTGCTATTTTTAAATCAACCTCTAAGGCCAGCATTAGCCTGATATGAAAACTAGGAAAGAACACACATAAAAGGAAAGCCTAGATAAATATCCTTGATGAAAATAGATGCAAATACCTGAACCAAGTATTGGAAAACTGAATCCAATAGCATAGTAAAAAGTTATTCATCATCATCAGTTGAGATTCATTGCAAGGATGGTTCAACATATGGAAATCGATAAGTGTGATATGATATATCAACAAAATACAGGACAAAAATTGAATGATCACCTTAATACATTGCAGAAAAGCCATGTCATAAAATTAAACATCTTTTCATGATGAAAACTCTGACTAAATTAGATATTGAAGGAACATACCTCAACACAGTAATGATTGTATATAAGAAGCCCACAGCTAAAAAAAAAAAACCACAAAGAATAGGAAAAGGTGGAAGCTTTTTCCTTACCATCCAGAACAAGATAAGAATGCCCACTGCTACCACTTTGTGCAACACTGTACTGGAAGTTCTAGCCAGAGCAAATTGGCAAGTGAAAAAAATAGATGATTTACAAATTGGAAAGGAAGAAGTCAAATTGTCACTTTTTGCAAATGACATGATGGAATATATAGAAAACTTCAGTGATGTCACCAAAATAAAAATATTAGAACAAATTCAGCATGTTGCTGGATACAGTCAACATACAAAAATCATTGGTGTTTCCATATGCTATAATGAATTGTCTGCAGAAGAAAGAAATCTCATTTACAATAGCTATAAAAAATAAAAACACCTAGGAATAAATTTAACCAAAAAGCTTTACATAATAACTGAAAAAAATTGATGAAAGAAATTATACAGGACACAAAAAAATGGACAGACATCTCATGTTCTTGGATTGGAAGACTCAATATGTTTAAAATGTTCCTACTACTCATGTTGATCTATAGATTCAATGAAATTCCTATCAAAATACCAATGACATTTTTCACATAACTAGAAAAATATCCTAAAATTTGTTTTGAACAACCAAATTTAAATAGTCAACTCAATTTTGAGTAAACAGAACAAATGAAAATATACTAAAAGCTGTTGTGATCACAACAGCATGGTATTGCATAAAACCAGATACATGGACCAACAGAACAGAGTAAAAAGCATCAAAGTAAATTCACACATGTGTAGCTATTTGATTTTCAAAGGGAGCTGAGAACACACGGTAAAGAAAGGAGAATCTTTTCAGTAAGCAGTACTGTGAAAATTGGGCATCCAAATGCAGAAGAATGAAATTTGATTCCTATCTTTCATCAGCTCCAAAAATCAACTCTCAATGGATTAAAGGCTTAAATGTAAAATCCTGAAGCTATGAAACTACTAGAGAGACACGTAGAAGACTTTGGAATGAGCAAGGATTTTTCAGACAACACCTTGAGAGGATAGGAAACAAAAGTATAAATAGAAAAACAAGATTGTAGCAAACTAAAAAGCTGCAGAGCAAAAGTACTAAACAGAAAAGAGACCTGCAGAATGGGAAAAATGCAAATGACATAGTTGACACATACCCAGAATATATGAGGAGCTCAAAAACTAAATAGAAAAGCCAAACCAAACCTAACAACAAAAACAAAAAGTAACTTTATTAAAAAGGGTTACTAGTTCTAAACAGACATTTCTCAAAAGAAGACACTGTGATAACTAAGAAGTATATGAAACAGTACTCAATATCACTAATCATAAAGGAAATGATAATCAAAACCACAGTGAGATATTCCCTCAATTTAGTTAAAATGACTCTGACAAAAACACACAAGATAGTAAGCACTGGTTAGGGTGTAGAGCAAAAGGAATCCTTGTACATTGTTGGGATGATGTAGATTAGTAGAGCCATTATGAAAAACAACATGGAGTTTCCTCAAAAAATTCAAATTATAGCTATCATGTGATCCACCAATCCCATTACCAACTTTTTTTTCAAAGGAAATGAAATCAGTATGTCAAAGAGGCGTGTCCACTCTATGTTTATTGCAGCACTATTCACAATAGCCAAGAAATGGAAACAACCTAAGTGTCTGTCAACTGATGAAGAGATGAAGAAAATGCAGTACCTATACACAATGGAACATTATACAGTCTTAAAACAACAGAATCTTTTCATTTGTGATAACATGAATGCAACTGGATAAAATTATGTTAAGTGAAACAAACTGGGCACACCACTCCTGGCCCAGAGGAAGGGGATTCTGGGCCACCATCCATCTGCTGCTCCTGGTCCCTGTCCCACCTCTCCCAGCTGAGAGGAGGTGAGCCATATAGGCGCCAACAGCACCACCCCTGCCCCACCAGTAGAAATGAGAAAACACATAAATAAGTCTCAAAATGAGACTTCCGGATCACCTACAGCAACCCAAAAGGGAAATAAGATGGAACACTCTGATACTCAACCACCTGGACCCACTGAACTGACAACAAAAGGGGATCTGGAAAAAATGAAATCAGAAATAATTTCTCAGATAACAGCAGAAATTGTGGTCATAGTCCAAGACATGATTAATAAATCTAGAGAGGAGCTCAGAACATGATGGAATCCCAACATAAGAAACAAATGGAATCCATAAAACAGATGCAAATAGATTTCCAGGAGATGAAAAACTCCACTGAAAGTCTACATAGCAGAATGAGCCAATGTGAGGACAGAATTTCAGATATAGAAGATAAGATTGCAATTAGTGACCAGGAAAAGAAAAATTGCTCCAAAATTATAAGGGAACGTGAAAAATCAATCCAGCAGCTGCTGGACAATGCAAGAAAGAATAAGATAAAACTGATTGGGCTCAATGAAGAAACAGGACAGGGTGCAGATGACATAAAAATCTCTTCACAGAAGTAATGGCAGAAAACTTCCCAAGCAGGGGAAAAGAGCTTGACATACAGATAAGTGAGGCATATAGGACTCCAAATAGCCTTGATAAAAAAAAAAATCAACACATAGGCATATAATTGTTAAGATTCCAGAAACTCAACAGAAGAACAAAGTTCTCCAAGCAGTCAGAGAAAAGAAACAAATCACATACAAAGGAAAGTCCATCAGAATCACATCAGACTTCTCAACACAAACCATCAAGGCAAGAAGAGCTTGGAGTGACATATTCCAAGCCCTAGAAGAAAACAACCCAGATTGATGTACCCTGCAAAATTATCTTTCAAAATGGATGGAGAAATAAGATATTTTCATGACAAAGAGCACCTGAGGAACTTCGTAAATACCAAACCAGCACTACAAAAACTTTTACACAATATCCTAGCAACAGACATTGAGGATCACAACCCCAGGAAGCAAAGCAGAATGAACCCATCTGGCATGACAAGAAATTAAATATAAAGGGGGAGAATCCAACAAAAAGAAAAAGTCATGGCAATGACAAGTCAGTATGTTTCACTTATAACCATCAACTTTAATGGTCTCAATTCACCAATCAAAAGAAATAGACTGGCAGAATGGGTCAAGAAGCAAAATCCAACAATATGCTGCATACAACAAACACACTTAATTCACAAGGAAACTCATAGACTGAAAGTTAAAGGGTGGAAAACAATACTCCATGTGACAGGAACCTGAAAAAAAGCAGGAGTAGCTATCCTCTTTGCAGATCAAGTAGATTTCAAACCAACACTGATGAAGAGAGATGAAGAAGGACACTACATCCTTGCAAAGGGAACAATCCAACAGGAAAAGATGACAATCATAAATATCTATGCACCAAACACTAGTGTGCTGAACTGTACAAAATAAATACTAATGGACATGAAAAGTCATATATGCACTAATACAATTGTAGTGGGGGACCCCAACACCCCATTGTCACAAATAGATGGATCAACTAGACAAAAAATAAGTAATGAAATGCTAGAACTCAATCGAACTCTTGAACAAATGAACTTAACAGATGTTTACAGAGTCTTCCACCCCACAAAATCAGAATACACATTCTTCTCAGCTGCACATGGGTCATTCTCCAAAATAGACCACGTAGTCAAGCATAGAACATTTTTAAATAAGTGAAAAGGAACTGAAGTTATCCCCTGTATATTATCAGAACATAGTGCAATGAAATTGGAGACCCATAGCAAAAGAAAGTGGAAAAATTTCATAAACACATGGAAATTGAACAACACACTTCTGTACAACCAGTGGGTCATAGAGGAAATTAAAGAAGAAATCAGACAGTTCCTTCAATTAAATGACAATGACAATACCATGTATTGGAATCTATGGGACACAGTGAAAGCAGTCTTACAAGGGAAATTCATAGCAGTGAATACGCATATTAGGTTAACAGAAAGAGCCCAATTAAAAAACCTGATGCTCAACCTCAAGCTTATAGAAAAAAAAGAACAGGACAACCCCAAAGCTCATATAAGGGAGGAAATTATAAAGATCAGAACGGGGGCTCGGGATTGAGTTCAGTGCTTTTGCAACCTGCTGTGAAAGCAGAAGGACCCGAGTTCAGTCCCCGGCACCAAAAAAAAAAAAAAAAAAAAAAGATCAGACGAGAAATCAATGCAATAGAGACTAAGAGAATGATACAAAAAATCAATGAAGCCAACAGTTGGTTCTTCAAAAGAATCAACAAAATTGACAAACCCTTAGCCAACCTTATCAGAAAAAGGAAAGAAAAGGCCCAAATCTATGGAATTAGGAATGAAAAGGATGAAATTACAACAGACCCTGCAGAAATCCAGAGGATCATCAATACCCACTTCCAGAACCTGTATGCCAATAAGATGGAAAACACAGAAGAAATGGACAGATTCCTAGATACATATGAATTATCAAAGTTGAACGAAGAAGACCTAAAAATTCTGAACAACCCAATATCAACCAATGAAATTGAAAATGTAATTAAAAACTTATCAACTAAGAAAAGCTCAGGCCCTGATGGCTTCACTGCTCAATTCTACAAGACAATTAGAGAGGAACTGCTACCACTACTGTTTAAGCTCTTCAATGAAATTGAAAGGGAAGCAATACTCCCAAATTCATTCCTGGAACCAAGCATCACCTTGATCCCCAAAGCAGAGAAAGACCCAACCGAAAAGGAGAACTATAGGCCAATCTCATTAATGAACACACATGCAAAAATCCTTAATAAGATAATGGCAAACAGAATGCAGAAGATCATCAAGAAGATCATACACCCTGATCAAGTGGCATTCATCCCAGGGATGCAGGGATGGTTCAATATATGAAAATTAATCAATGTAATACACCATATCAATAGAGCCAAGGACGAAAATCATATGATTATCTCCATAGACACAGAAAAAGCATTTGATAAAATCCAACATGCATTTAGGATAAAAACCCTACAAAAATCTGGAATAGATGGTCTCTACCTCAAACTGATTGAAGCCATCTATGAAAAACCAACAGCCAATATCATACTAAATGGTCAAAAACTGAAATCCTTCACATTCAAATCAGGAACAAGACAAGGATGTCCACTATCACCAATCTTGTTCAATATAGTTCTGGAAATATTAGCCATGGCAATTAGACAAGAGAAAAAAATAAAAGGAATAAAGATAGGAAATGAGGAAATCAAATTGTCATTATTTGTAGATGACATGATACTCTATATAGAAGACCCCAAGAACTCCACCAAAAGTCTTCTAGACTTACTGACCAAATTCAGTCAAGTAGCTGATTACAAGGTCAACACACAAAAATCAATAGTTTTCCTCTACACCAATGACAGACTCACTGAGAGAGAAATAGGGCAAATAATTCCTTTTACAATAGCATCCAAAAAACTAAAATACCTAGGAATCAAGCTAATGAAAGAAATCAAAGACCTCTTCTCTGAAAACTATGGCACTCTGAAAAGAGAGATTGAAAATGATATCATTAAATGGACAGACATCCCCTGTTCCTGGGTAGGAAGGATCAATATAGTGAAAATGGCCATACTTCCCAAACTGCTATATAGATTCAATGCAATTCCAATTGAGATTTCAGCAGCATACTTCATGGATCTTGAGAAAACAATCCAAAAATTCATTTGGAACAAGAAGAGACCCAGAATAACCAAAGCATTTCTAGGTAACAGAGACATGGCAGGGAGTATCACAATCCCCAACCTGCAACTATACTATAAAGCTACTGTCATAAAAACAGCATGGCACTGGCAAAGAAACAGACCTGAGGAGGCCTGATCTTTTTAAGTTCTTTATAGATTTGAGATAGTAGACCTTTGTCTCAGGAAGAGCAGGTGAAGATTTTTTCCCACATTGTGGGTTGTCTCTTCACACTGCTGATGGTTTCTCTTGCTGTGCAGAAGTCTTTTAATAAGAAGAGATCCCACTTGTTGATTGTTTGTGCTAGTTCATGGGCAATTGAGGTTTTGTTCATAAAATCTTTTCCTACACCAATGTCTTCAAGAGTTCTACCTAACCCCTGTTCCAACTGGTTCAGCGTTTCTATTTTAATATTTAGATCTTTAATCCATTTTGATTTTAGTTTAGTGCATGGTGAGAGATTTAGGTCTAGTTTTAATCTTTGGCAAGTTGAAACCCAATTTTTCCAGCACCATTTATTAAAGAGGCATTCTTTCCTCCAGTGAGGGTGCTTGGCTCCTTTATCGAAGATGAGATCGCTGAGTGTGCCTGGTGTTGTTTCTGCATCTTCCAATCTGTTCCATTGGTCCCCAAGTCTGTTTCTTTGCTGGTACCATGCTGTTTTTATCACAGTAGCTTTGTAATATAGTTGCAGGTTGAGGATTGTGATACCCCCTGCCATGTCTCTGTTACTTAGAATTGCTTTTGCTATTCTGGGTCTCTTCTTGTTCCAAATGAATTTTTGGATTGTTTTCTCAAGGTCTATGAAGTATGCTGGTGGGATCTCAATTGGAATTGCATTAAATCTATGTAGTAGTTTCAGAAGTATGGCCATTTTCACTATATTAATCCTTCCTACCCAGGAACAGGGGATGTTTGTCCATTTTCTGATATCATCTTCAATCTCTCTTTTCAGAGTACCATAGTTTTCAGAGAAGAGGTCTTTGATTTCTTTCATTAGGATGATTCCTAGGTATTTCAGTTTTTTGGATGTTATTGTGAAAGGAATTATTTGCCCTATTTCTCTCTCAGTGAGTCTGTCATTGGTGTAGAGGAAAGCTATTGATTTTTGTGTGTTGACCTTGTAATCAGCTACTTGACTGAATTTGGTTATTAAGTCTAGAAGTCTTTTGGTGGAGTTCTTGGGGTCTTCTATATAGAGCATCATGTCATCTGCAAAGAATGACAATTTGACTTCTTCATTACCTATCTTTATTCCTTGTATTTCTTTCTCTTGTCTAACTTCCGTGGCTAATGTTTCCAGAACTATATTGAACAAGAATGGTGATAGTGGATATTCTTGTCTTGTTCCTGATTTTAGTGTGAAGGATTTCAGTTTTTGACCATTTAGTATGACATTGGCTGTTGGTTTTTCATAGATGGCTTCTATCAGTTTGGAGTAGCGACCATCTATTCCAGTTTTTTGTAGGGTTTTTATTCTAAATGCATGTTAGATTTTGTCAAATGCTTTTTCTGCATCTATGGAGATAATCATATGGTTTTTTTCCTTGGCTCTATTGATATAGTGTATTACATTGATTGATTTTCTTATATTGAACCATCCCTGCATCCCTGGGATGAATGCCACTTGATCAGGGTGTATGATCTTCTTGATGATCTTCTGCATTCTGTTTGCCATTATCTTATTAAGGATTTTTGCATGTGTGTTCGTTAGTGAGACTGGCCTATAGTTCTCCTTTTCGGTTGGGTCTTTCTCTGCTTTGGGGATCAAGGTGATGCTTGGTTCCAGGAATGAATTTGGGAGTATTGCTTCCCTTTCAATTTCATTGAAGAGCTTAAACAGTAGTGGTAGCAGTTCCTCTCTAACTGTCTTGTAGAATTGAGCAGTGAAGCCATCAGGGCCTGAGCTTTTCTTAGTTGATAAGTTTTTAATTACATTTTCAATTTCATTGGTTGATATTGGGTTGTTCAGAATTTTTAGGTCTTCTTCGTTCAACTTTGATAATTCATATGTATCTAGGAATCTGTCCATTTCTTCTATGTTGTCCATCTTATTGGCGTATAGGTTCTGGAAGTAGGTGTTGATGATCCTCTGGATTTCTGCAGGGTCTGTTGTAATTTCACCCTTTTCATTCCTAAGTGCATGGATTTGGGCCTTTTCTTTCCTTTTTCTGACAAGGGTGGCTAAAGGTTTGTCAATTTTGTTAATTCTTTCGAAGAACCAACTCTTGGCTTCATTGATTTTTTGTATCATTCTCTTAGTCTCCATTGCATTGATTTCTCCTCTGATCTTTATAATTTCCTCCCTTGTATGAGCTCTGGGGTTGTCCTGCTCTTCTTTTTCTAGAAGTTTGAGGTTCAGCATCAGGTTGTTTAATTGGGCTTGTTCTGTTTTCATAATATGCATATTCACTGCTATGAATTTCCCTCCTAAGACAGTTTTCATTGTGTCCATAGATGCCGATATGTTGTATTGTCATTGTCATTTAATTGAAGGAACTGTCTGATTTCTTCTTTAATTTCCTCTATGACCCACTGGTTATTCAGAAGTATGTTGTTCAATTTCCACGTGTTTATGAAATTTTTTGAGTTTCTTTTGCTATGGATCTCCAATTTCATCGCACTATGGTCTGATAATGTACAGGGGATAACTTCAATTCCTTGGCACTTACTTAAACATGTTCCATGTATGAGTATGTGGTCTATTTTGGAGAATGACCCATGTGTAGCTGAGAAGAATGTGTATTCTGATTTTGTGGGGTGGAAGACTCTGTAAACATCTGTTAAGTTCATTTGTTCAAGAGTTCTATTGAGTCCTTGTATTTCATTACTTATTTTTAGTCTAGTTGATCTATCTATTTGTGACAGTGGGGTGTTGGGGTCCCCCACTACAATTGTATTAGTGCATATATGACTTTTCATGTCCATTAGTATTTATTTTGTACAGTTCAGCACACTAGTGTTTGGTGCATAGATATTTATGATTGTCATCTTTTCCTGTTGGATTGTTCCCTTTGCAAGGATGTAGTGTCCTTCTTCATCTCTCTTCATCAGTGTTGGTTTGAAATCTACTTGATCTGCAAAGAGGATAGCTACTCCTGCTTTTTTTCAGGTTCCTGTCACATGGAGTATTGTTTTCCACCCTTTAACTTTCAGTCTATGAGTTTCCTTGTGAATTAAGTGTGTTTGTTGTATGCAGCATATTGTTGGATTTTGCTTCTTGACCCATTCTGCCAGTCTATTTCTTTTGATTGGTGAATTGAGACCATTAAAGTTGATGGTTATAAGTGAAACATACTGACTTGTCATTGCCATGACTTTTTCTTTTTGTTGGATTCTCCCCCTTTACATTTAATTTCTTGTCATGCCAGATGGGTTCATTCTGCTTTGCTTCCTGGGGTTGTGATCCTCAATGTCTGCTCTGAGGATATTGTGTAAAGTTCTTTGGAGTGCTGGTTTGGTATTTACGAAGTTCCTCAGGTGCTCTTTGTCATGAAAGTGTCTTATTTCTCCATCCATTTTGAAAGATAGTTTTGCAGGGTACATCAATCTGGGTTGGAGGCTGTTTACTTTTAGGGCTTGGAATATGTCACTCCAAGCTCTTCTTGCCTTGATGGTTTGTGTTGAGAAGTCTGATGTGATTCTGATGGACTTTCCTTTGTATGTGATTTGTTTCTTTTCTCTGACTGCTTGGAGAACTTTGTTCTTCTGTTGAGTTTCTGGAATCTTAACAATTATATGCCTATGTGTTGATTTTTTTTTTATCAAGGCTATTTGGAGTCCTATATGCCTCACTTATCTGTATGTCAAGCTCTTTTCCCCTGCTTGGGAAGTTTTCTGCCATTATTTCTGTGAAGAGATTTTTTGTGTTATCTCCACTCTCTCCTGTTTCTTCATTGAGCCCAATCAGTCTTATGTTATTCTTCTTTGCATCATCCAGCAGCTGCTGGATTGATTTCTCATGTTCCCTTACAATTTTGAAGCAATTTTTCTTTTCCTGGTCACTAATTGCAATCTTATCTTCTATATCTAAAATTCTGTCCTCACATTGGCTCATTCTGCTGTGTAGACTTTCAATGGAGTTTTTTGTGTCCTGGAAATCTATTTGCATCATTTTATCAATTCCATTTGTTTCTTATGTTGGGATTCCATCATGTTCCTGAGCTCCTCTCTAGATTTATTAATCATATCTTGCACTAGGGGCACATTTTCTCCTGTTATCTGAGAAATTATTTCTGATTTCATTTTTTTCCAGATCCCCTTTTGTTGCCAGTTCAGTGGGTCCAGGTGGTTGAGTATCAGAGTGTTCCATCTCATTTCCCTTTGGGGTTGTTGTAGGTGATCTGGAAGTCTGGTTTTGAGACTTATTTATGTGTTTTCTCATTTTAACTGGGCCTTGGGGCTGTTAGCACCTGCATGGATTACCTTCTCTGAGCTGGGTGAGGTGGGACAGGGACTGTGAGCAGTGATAGGGATGGTGACCCAAAAGCCCTTTCCTGTGGGCTGGGAGCAGCGGGAGGGATCATGGCCAGGAAGCCCCTTCCTCTGGACCAGGAGCAGTGGGACGACGGCTCAGAAGCCCCTACCTCTGGGCCAGGAGCAGCAGGACTCAGTACCTTCATCTGGTGGTCTGGTGTCCTATGCGTCTTTGTAGTGTGGAACCAGGTGGCTGCCTGTCTGCAGTGGGGTGACTCGGCATCCTCCGTGTGACCCAGGACCTCGGTAGGGTGTGCACAGACCTTCCTGTGTGCAGCGGGCCGATTTGGTGTGTTCTGTGCATCTCAGGACCTCGGTAGGGCATGGGGACCCTTGGTTAATTTTGCCTTCAACAAACTTGCCAAGGAAGATAAACTATATCTGCAACAAATTTCTCCAACTCATGTTTAATTATAAGATTCCAATTAAGTTGCCTATCACAACTGTGGACAAAATGGATATTTAGGTTATTGCTATGATTTTCTTCTGCTTGTCTGTAAATTATTGGAAAATAACTTTTTAAAAAAGGTGTGAGAAAGAAAGAAAAAACATCATTATGGCAATTAGGGGACAAATGAATTACAACAGTACTCTGGAGACATTACAAATGGTTAGCACATTTATGCTAAGTGAAATCAATGTATTTACATTTTTTTATTCTAGGTTTATCATGTTGCATTATGAAACAATGAAATGCAATTAATAAATTGTCAGTTCATTTTTCTTTTTTATTTGAAAATGCTACACCATATTTTAGCATATCACTTTTAGAGTAGCAAATAACTCTAACGTATAACATTAATAAACGGTGATAGACTTTACTATAAATATTGCATCTGTTGCCAAGAAAAGTTACATACAAAAACAGAACATTGCAAACAGCAGTTGAGTAATTCTTTTGGTAGTAGAGACAGAGGCCTTCTGTACCACTTTAAGTATCTCTGCACTACTTGACCCTCTGCACTTTGAGAATATTGTTTTTATACATCAACAGTTTGCTGGGTTTAAGGGACTAACACCATATATGTGAGGTTGTGAGAGCCCAGAAAACCAAACTGAGCAGTTTTTTCCCCTTGTGTTTTATTTGAGGGAGTGGAGATGAGAACTGAGGAAAAACTGTGACAAAATTTTCAGGGGTATTGTTTTTTAGCTGTATGTTTTTCTGAAGTATATCTATAAAAATCAAAGGTATAAAATACTCAGATGCCGAACAGAGCAAAAACCATCAACTAGTACCATGAAAATAGATTTTTAAATATCTTTTATTCAAATATTGTTATTTGAAAATAAACACATAAGCAATGAAATACATAGGAGTTCAGAATATATTGTTTTCTAGTATTACTTGGAATGTCAAAACAAAAATTGATTCTATTAAACTGGTTCTATTATATAATTTTGAGAGTATAGTCTGAGTTTTAAATGGCTTTAAATTCTAATTCCAAGGAGGTACGGGTTATTGGAAAGTGCACAGATACCACAACATCAGAAAACCAGATCATACAGCATTATTTTTCTTCTGTCTTCTTTTTTATTAAAGTTTAAAAGAAATCTGGTAAGAGATTATAATATTATTTTACATAAGAGGAGACAAAGTACTTTCTATTTTATTTAATTTAAAGAAAAGTGAAGCAAATCAGAATATCTAAAAGATTTTTTTGATTCTTTGGGGAAGATACCCAGCAGGGAGATAGCTCGGTCAAATGGGACCTCTAAGCCTAGTTCTTTGAGGTATCTCCATACTGATTTCCACAGTTGTTGCACCAGTCTGCACTCCTACCAACAATGGAGAAGGGTTCCTTTCTCCCCCGCCCCCCAGCATTTGTTATTGGTTGATTTCTTGATAGCAGACATTCTTTTTGGGGTGAGGTGGAATCTCAGGGTTGTTTTCATCTGCGTCTCTCGAATGACCAGTGTAAATAAGGATGAAAATGATTAAAATGAATAATTGATAATTTGAAATAGGAAAAGGTCCAAAGGTGGAGCGGTGGCGGGAGGGGAAGAGGAAAGGGAAGAAAGGCAAGGAAAAATTATGTGAAAGGAAAAAAAAAAGGAAACAAAGTCTATGTCAATAGGGAAGGGTGGAGGGGGTGAAGAGTGCACAGGTAATGGGGAAAAAATAAGAACCAAGATACATCATGCTCAGGTACAAACACCCAATGATAAATGTAAATGTACTTTATACCTAAAATGTACCAATTAATATATAAATTTTAAAAAAAGATTATTTTGATTTAGGAGATATTTAAGTTGACTTCTAATACCACATATTATTTAGTTTGTGTATATCAAATTTCTGCAAGTAACATAAAATAGATTACATGAAATGGATGAAAGAGATGAGGCTTTGAGCCCTGTAGAATAAAATGTTTCCCACGTCATATGTTATATATGTTGTTGGGCAACCCTCCTTACCTCCATGACTTTTTTTTGCATTTAGTTTATTGGAACATTTTAGGTATACAATACAGTTACATTTATCACTGGGATCTTGTACCTTTACATAATGTATCTTTGTTCTTATTTTTCCCCATTACCCTTCCATCCCTTCAACCCCTCTACCCTTCCCTATTTATAAAGACTTTGTTTCTGTGTTTTTCTCATATTTTTTCTTTTCCTTTCTTTCCTTTCCCTCCCTGACTTCTAATCCAACATGTTCCCTTCTTACTGGCTTGCTTTTCTAAAGGCTTAAAATTCTCAATGAGAATAATTTCTTCACTGTAAAGTTTTTTTAAAACTTAATTTAAAATACAGTACAATTAAAAAAATAACATGGTAACTTAATAGTACTAAAAGTCTGTTTACGTTTACAAATATGAGCAAGTCAGACTTCAGTGTAGTCAGATGGGTTTGGCTGATTAGACAATGGTGTGAGGAGGACAGGACCAAGGATTTGGTTTTGGAATAGACAACCTTGCACCTTTCTGGAGCAGACACACATCCCAGTGTGAAAGATGTACAAAGCAAAGATACAATCTGAGAAATCTGCTCTCATGGTTACCAATTCCAACCATGTTCAGTCTTTTATTCTCCTTTGGTTTCATGTATTCTTCTCTCAAACACAAATTTTAAAAAGGAGCAGAAAAGAAAATTTTTCATTTTTTAAAATTAGTACATTTGTAGTACATAGTGTTTACATTCTTAGCTATATTTTTATTTGAATTGGAAATGTTTTTCTTATTTACCATCTAAAATCTTTCCTTACTTTTATGGGCAAAGTTTTACACTATATGATTAATGTCCATTGTGTACATTTTATAACACTATTGATTTTGATTCAGACCCCACAATGCTGCTAAAAGTTCTGAAATACATGAAGAGTTTTTATGACAGTGCTTGGAGTGCTTGGAGTTTTTTCTGACTTTGCTCATCCAACTTTGGTTTTAATTTAAAACTTTTAAATTTATTTTGAACCATAATCTTCAGTAGGTTGAGTACATATTATTCCCTAATTCATGGTATATTTTCTTCATTACTGATACCTGCAAGGTACTTCCTTTATTTAATTATTTATTCTATTTTGTCTCCATGTTTTATTTTATTTCTTTTCTTCATTCACATAAAATTCATTCTCTTATGTTTTATGTGTATCTATTTTTGTATGTGTTCTTCTAAACACATATATTGTTTATGTTCATGTGTTTCATTTATCTAAATCACAGCAGCATGCGCATTTCTCAGTTTCCTAGTTTTTGAAACAAAGTAATCTATTTTTAAGCTGTATGTCACTTTGCGTACACCTAATCTGTTGCTTCCTACTGCTGATTAACAGCGCATAGGGTATCACTCACACTTCACTTTACCTGTCTCTTTTCCCACTGCTGGAAACTCAGAATACTTACAAGTCCCTGTCAAAACAAATATACTACAAAAAATCTCCTTACACATATCTCTCACTTGGTTTGAGATTTCCTTGGTATATAAATCGGAGAGTATAGTTACCAAGTCCTAGAATATACAGACACCTACTCTCCTATGTAGAGTCAGCTACTCTTCACTATGATTTGAACAGACTATGGTCCCACCAGCCAGCCTGGTGTTTATTCCATGCTCACCAGCATCACTTGTCATATTCAGCATTTTCATTTCTACTAATCTGTTAGGTATCAAGTGTATTCTGTCTTAATTATCATTTTTATGTCTGTGTTATGCCTTAATTAATTTCCTTATGTGCTTCTCATCTTTCTGGGATTCAGTTTCTGCAAATGGACTTTTTATAACTTTGTCTAATATTCTATAGGACCACTCTTTGTTGTTGTTGGTTTACAAGGTTCTTGCATTGTTTTATAACCAGTTGTTTGATAGTATTAATTCTTCCATATGTCTGGTAATGTTGTCAGATAATTCTTATATTACTCAGCTTTCTTATTCCTGAGACAAAATACCTGAATCTTATAACTTAATGGAAGAAAGATTTATTGTAGCTCATGGTTTTGATAATTCAGTCCATGGTTGGCTGGCTCCAAAGCAGAAATCATAGTGGAAGGACTGGGCATGAAAAAACTACTCAATTCACGGCAAGAAAGGAAAGATGGGTGGAGGGAGGGAGGGAGGGAGAGAGAGCAAGAGAGAGAGAGAGGGAGAGAGAGAGAGGGAGAGGGACAGGGAGAGGGAGAAGGAGAGGGAGAGGGAGAGAGAGAGAGATACCTGTGAACAAGAATATACCCATCTAGGTCATGTTCCCAGTGACTCACCTTCTCCAGTGAGGTCTAACATCCTAACAGTACATTGAGCTATGAATTCAGCTACTGATAAGTATAATATCCCTATGATCCAATCACCTTCCAAAAGCCCCACTTCTGAACACATGAGAATTTTGTGGTACATTTTATTTCTAAACAATAACATTTTGTCCTTGACTCCTCCAAGGCTCATGTGCATCTCATTATAAAATATGCATTTAGTCCCTCTCCAAGAGTCACTAAATTCTTAACAGTTCCAGCATTTCTCAAAAGTCTAAGTTCAAAGTCTCCTCTGATACTCAGTAATGGCTCTTAACTGTGAGCCCCTGTAGAAGAAAACAAGGTTAAATACACCCAACATACTGTATAATAAACATTTCCATTCCAAAACGAATGGAGGGAGGGGAAAGAATTGGAGCAAATCAAGAACAAAACCCCATAGAGCAAAGGTTAAGTCCTGAAGCTGAATGTCCAGGAACAAGAGCATGCACAAAGGGCTTGTACAATGCCACTTCCATGATCTCGCTGGTTGTAGCCCACATGGCTTCTCTCTTGGAATATCTGTGGTTGGTCTGGTAGATTTTCCATGTTCCTGGTGTCTCCAAATTTCTGAGTCGCTACTACACCTATGGCTTCATTGTCACAACTTCAAGCACTGCTGTCTCTTGGACACTCTGCTGGGCTTCCCAGGCCATCCTTTGAAATGTGGTTGGAATTTGCCCTGACCCCACTGCTCTTGCATTCTGCCTGCCTGGAACAATTAGCACACTGTGGATGATGCCAAGATCTGTTGCCGTTTTGAGCAGTAGCTAGGTCCCCATGGATCAGAGCTAAGTCTGCTCTAAGTGCCTGAATAGGTCAACTAGGGGATATACTTCCCTAGTTGTCCCTCAATGGGCAATGTGCCCCAGAATCTCTTCTCAAAGCAAATATTTCAGAGGAGTTTATCCTTTTGTACTCTTAAGCCTGTGATGGGTGGGGTCTAGCCAATTCTTAAAATGCTTTCAAGTTGCCTTTTCTATTTTTCCCAGTGAAAAATATTTGGCTTCCTTAAATGGCCCAAATCTTTGCATCTACCATGCTCTCCTGTTCCAGCTTTACACTCATTTCCTGTCTTCCCAAAGTGCAAATTTTTCACATCTTTCTGCTCTACTTTCTGCCATTGATTCTCATTGTAGATCAGCTAAAAGTAGCCAGCAGTATCATTGACACAGTCTGAAGACTGGGCTGTCTTGAAATTTTCTCTGCCAGGATAATTAGTCTGCCACTTTTAAATTCAGCCTCATAGAAAGTCTTAGGACCTGGGAAAAATGTAGACAAATTCTCTGCCAAATGTAATACAAATGAGCCCTAGTACAATTCCTAGCAGTCTTCATTCTTGTTGGAACCTCATGAGCCTGATCTCTACTGTCTACATTCTGATCAGTCTTCTAGGCTGCTGTGCCGCCACCAAGATTGTCTATCAAGCTCACCTTCCAGAATTTTAGGTATTCTCTCTCCTGCTTCTCCGAGCTTTTCCAGGTCAGCCTAGAGAATTTCAGATATTCTCTTCGATGCTTCTCCAAACTTTTCCAAACATCTCTTGCAAGCTGGTTCCAAACTAATTAGTACACATGGTACCAATTTTCTATATTAGACAAGTTTCTTGTCCTTTGAGATAAAATGTCTGACTCCTGTAACTTAAGGGAGTAAAGGTATATTTTGCCTCAGAGTTACAGAGCATTCAGTTCCTGGTTTCCTGGTTCCAAAACAGAAATGGTAGAAGTGGCTGGTGGAAAAAAGCTATTCAACCCATGGTAGCCAAAATAGAGAGCAAAGGAGATAGGGGAGGGGAGGGGAAAAGCGGAGAGGGCAGAGAGAGAGAGAGAGAGAGAGGGAGAGAGAACACTAGGGAGAAGAATACACTCTTCTAGTTCACACTCAGAATGTGTCATATTCTTTAACCAGGCCCCACCTGCTAATGGTACATTTATCTATGAGTTCAGCAATAGTTTAACACACTGATGGGTACAGTGCCCCATCATTGTAGACAGCTAAGCTAGTTAGAAAATATTATAATTCCCTCAGCATGTAAAACAGTTGAGACACATTTACCAAAAGGTCAGTATTCAAAAAGGAAGAACTACTACACCTACATACTTCCCCTAGGGATGAATCCCAGTGATTGATATTCTAAATAGACATCAATCACCTTAATAGGGGACCAAAGCCTCCCTAGCCTGTTCTTTCCAGAGAAATCCTTGTTCATTCCAGGTGACTAGCTTCCCCCATTTGATCCCTATTTAGTCAGTATTACCTAAGTGACTATACTTGTAATCTTATTTGTTGATCATAGTTTTGCCCCACCTCATGATTTCCCTTTGGATCAATATTACCTAAGCGACTATACTTACAATCTTATTAGTTGATTGTAGTTTTGTCCCACCTTGTACCTGCCTCATCTCATGGTGTTGCTCCATAAAATACCTTTGAGAAGAGAGGTGAGTGGGCAACCCACTTTCCGATCCCCTTTTGTGTCTCTCTTATACAGAAATTATCATTCTCTCAATAAATTCTTTCTACTCCTAACCTCCATCATTCCTAGAGTTCATTCTTCAGTTTTAGAGAACATGAACTCAGCCTTTCAGATATCTAGCAGGTTGGGAGTTGTAATATTTCCCTTATTTGGATTACTTGTTACCCTATAGCATCATGAACCAATCATTTTCCAAAGTACCACCTCTGAACAAGGGGTGGGGGGGCATTTTAGATGTAAACAACAACAATTCTTTTGCCCTGCACATCCTCTCAGCCATCTTTATTCCTTCCATTATTGAGATAATCAGCTTATGAAGGTATAACCTGACAGCACTTTGAATTTGGTGTCACTTGTTTATATTCAAAAGATTCCAGGTTGTATAGATTGCCTTCACCAACCTGAGCAGCCCTCACTCCGGCACAAACCTGAAAATGCACATGGATTTGCCTCCAGAAATGCCTCTGGATAAATGCTTTCTTCTTCTGTATCTGAGTGTGCAATTCTGAGGCCCATTCTGCATGGTTTCTCATAGGATCTTGGAGAGGATCATTTGTAGTTGATTGGAAAATATCAACTCACTTGACAACTCACCCTAAAAATGATTTTTCGTTTTTCCCACTTTACTCTTTTTGGGCACTATAACTATTTCCTGAGGTCACTTCCCAAAATAAAATACCTACACTGAAGTCCTTTTCTCTGGTCCATTTATTCACTGTTAAAGGAACTCAGAATAAGCCATATGATGCTATAAAGTTTTTAGAAAGCAGACCCTCTGAATAGGATCCTGAAACAGCGTCACTCATTAGTCAGTAGCAATGACCTAATTGTTGGTAGTAAGAATGCAGACAATGAATTCTAGATGCAGTATCATCATTACAACTTTAATTGGTGTGTGTGTGGGTGGTTAGATAAAGCATAGAGAGAATGCTAAGCACTGGCTATGCACTGGTGGCATGTGTACAGGGAAGGACAGGTAATAATAATTATGAAGATGCTGGAGTTAGCTGATTTTTATTATTGGCTTCAGGTACTTTCAAAAATAAACAACAAACTCAGATTAGCAGACTGTCAGTTCGTAGTATAGAATGACAGAAGACATCCATGGTGGGGTTAGATAGATTTTTATTTTATGCGTACATGAGACAGAATGTTATCAAAACCAGGACCAGGCTCAAACTGTAACGGTAACAGAGCTGCCATGCAAAAACTTGACACATTCCCTGTGTTAAATTTAAGGCCCTGTTATATGACCAGACAGCCTGAGATATGAACACGTGGGTGGACAAGTCAGAAAAACATGAACTTCCAGATATTCCTGAACTATCAAGGATGGCAGAGGCAGCTACTTGGCTAAAGCCCCCTCTCTCCTGGAGGTACTTAAGAGATCTCATCTAAGACAGGTTCTCTGTAAGATAATGCTTCTTCTTTCCAAGATCTCATCTTATTTTATTACTGCCAGAGCGGTAAGAATCAGATTGCAACACAACCTCAGTCGGTAAATGTAGTACATCCTCCAGGAGAATATAATATCCACTTGCAAATCATTGAAAGATCTAACTAATATGGGCTGTTAGCAATCAGAGTACAATAATAAGAGTGAAACACTGTTTTTTTACATAAGGAAAAATGGAATATAAAGCTATTTAGAGGAAGGTGTTGATATACAAGGTAGAGAAAACAGTCACTGTATTTGTGGAGCAATTTTTGCTAATCATTATGAAGAGCTGTGGCTGCAAAGACAGGAACAAGTACATGTAGAACCCAGGATGTTGGTACATTTGCTGGTTCTTCAAGGCTCAGTGAGAGCTTTAAATGGGCGATTGCAGCAACCTCATTATAGACTTCATTCCGGGGAGCTCACAGCCAGAGAAACTGAGCATATGCAGTGAAGCAAAGTGAATATTATTAATTATTCTCTAAGGACCAGTTGACCTAACAGAAATTATTTTCTTCTTATATTGTGTCATAGAGGCTTGCAGAACATTATCTAACAGGTGCTGTAAAGGGCTGGAGTTAATGTAGGTATAAGTCTGACTAAACGTTACTTAAGTGATGTGACTTAGTAATTGTTCTTTACCAGAAAGGATGACTCAAACCTAATTTTTAAAGGTTTTAGGCCTTTAGTGGTCCTTTCTGGATTCAGTAATTGTAGTTTTTCATTGACCTAAATCAAAGGGGCTCATAATACAGAAATCATGAGCGCTATGGTTTACACATAAAATCCAGTCCAAAAATCTCCTGTTCAAAGCTGGGACATTTAAGAAATGATTGGTTCATGGATTAATGATATACTCATTAATAAATTGATTCATTGTTTAGTTTATAAATAAAAGTGCTAGTAGTTTGAAGGCATGTGTCACTGGAGTGTGATTTTAGATAGTGTGTCTTCTTCTCTGCCTCCTCTCTTCTCATTTTGCTTCTTGTCTGACATAAGGTAGGGTGGCTTTTCTTCATCTTGCCCTTCTACCACGATGTTCCTGCTTTAGAGCCAGCTGACAATAGACTGAATGACCTTAAAATGGGAGGTAAATCAGATCTTTCCTCAATTAAGTTATGAGTATTGAGTGTTGTGCCCCAGGGGTGGGAAAGAATAATACAGAAAATTGGTACCACAGGAGTGGGGCTATTGGTTTGACTGTACCTGGCCATTGGTTTAGAACCCTTTGCAAATGGTTTGTGAGAAGTGCAGGAGACTGCTATATTGATTATGCCCAAAGCAGGCTGGAAGCAGTGCAGGCTGTGATGAGTTAACCCCACAATTGGCTTGTTTTGAGAAGTGAGTTTGGCCAAAGCCTGTGTGCCTAGGTCAGAGTAACTTGCACCCAAATTCCATTCCTACAATTAAAACTTTCTTAACTAGGAGGGCAATGTTCTAATTACAACCATATATTTTGTCTATTCTATTCCTAATTTGAAAATGATTTGTTTGTATTAGTTTCCATAGAAACTGTACAATTGCACATTCTTGCATGTAGTGGTGCCCTTGTACATAGCTCACATTTATGCCAATTGATTACCAATAAAAATCAGTGGCTTGGACTGCCCAGCACCTTTGTGGGTTGCACCAGCATTGGTTGTCCTGGTGCCTTGCTTTCTGTCTCTCTTAGTTCTTCCAGTTTTTTTTTTTCCTCAGGCCTGCATCATACACTGGGTAGGAGACTGGAGCCTACTGCAGAGGTTTCTTGTAACATTTCAGGGTTTTCCAGTAGAGAGGAGTTTGGAAAAGCTTGGAGATGCTGGATAGAGAAGATCTAGAATGCTATAAACAGAGCCTGATGGCAATTTCTGCTCGAAGCTCAGAGGAACAGAGTGCTGATAGGAAAGTGGAATGTCAAAGCCAGAATCATGACATTTTGGTTGAGAGCAAGGACTCCACTGGCATTTACATTAGAGGCTGTGAGTGTTACACACTGGCAGAAAATTTATCTATGTTTTTGCCCAGCTTCTGAGATTTTACTCCTGTGGTTAGGACAATAGACTAATTGATCTGGTGGAAGAAATTTCAAAGCAACCCAACATTCTGGTTGTGGCATGGATATTGCTGGTTCTTTTTGCCAGATTTATAGTGAGAATCAGGAGCAAATTCCAGAGCCAAAAGATGTGAAAATTTTGCCTCCTGGCCAGAAAGGAAGTGTGTGTGGAGTTGGGCAGGGTTTTTTTGCTAAAAATATTAGCATTTTTTAAAAGCCAAGTACTTTGCATCAGGACACTAAAAACGATGCCCTGAGGGCATCTCAAGAAATGGCCAGACCCCACCCAAGGAAGGGTCAAGAATGTAAAAGGCTAAATGGTTTTGAAAGTCTGTTTGAGAAGAGAGTAACAAGGCTTCCTGCTCATTCTGGGCCTCTTGGGAAGCACTCCTCCACTTTCAGCCATCCAGACACTAAGAGACAACTACAATCATGGTCCAAGGGTGTCAGGCTACTGACTGAGCTGGTAACAGATCTTGGCATTACCTATGTGGTACTGGTCTTTCAAACCTGCAGAATGAAAGAGTTGTGGGGTGAGGGAGACCGCAGCCCAGATTTAAATGAAGGCCCGAGAGGCCAAGGAGTATGTGCCTGAGAGGGCAATGTGTGAAGCTATAAGAATGAAGCCAATAGTGCAGTGGAGACTCCAGGAAGTTGCAGATTGCTGGAACATGGACTATCTGCTGAGAAAACCGCAGACAGAAAGCATTGCCAGACCAAGAGAGAGGTCATGTGTTTTGCAACCAGCTAGACCATAGTGGATTAACTTCCCCAGCCCTTTTGGAACTCAGATCTCAACATAATCTTCCCCAGGTGCTGTAAATGGAGCAACACGATTTAATGTTTTTGCTGTTGGGTTTCAGTCTTGTGTTGGTTCAATTTCTTTCTATTTTCCTATTTTTCCCTTTTAAAATGGGAATGTTTACTTTGTGCCATTGTATGTTGGAAGTGTTTAACTTTCTTTTTGTCATATTTGAAGTATTTTTCCTTTTGAAATAAGACCTCTAGGCCAGGAGAGCGTAAGGTTTTTGGGTTAAAAAGCCGTAAGTTTGCTATGGAGCCATTAGGATTTATAATGAGTGGTGCCACTCTTACGTTTGCCCATCATTTCTAGACTTGTGAATCCTGACTATGGAAAAAAGAACACTTTGTATTGTATCCTGATTGTGAGCATATATATCCTCCTGAAGAAACTTGCTCCAGCCCTGTAAGGTATTGCTACGTAGTTAGTTCTATAAATGAGTCTTCTAAAGGCCATTCCACTGTTCTGTGACTTTATTTGCTTTATGATGGAGGACATGGTAAGACTAGTGAATTCTATCATCATGGGTTTATTATCATACTCTAATTGCTATGAAGTGAGTTTCTTGAGCAGAGGTGATATCATGTGGAATACTTTGATAGTAGATAAGGCATTTTGAGTAGCTGGCTGAAGATCATGGGAAATTGACACTATAGTTGGGATTCATTGATACTCAATGCTATTGACATATTAGATACTGGCGGTTTTGCCTAGGTCATCCTTGGTATGTAGAAGTCCATGTTACTGTGCCAAGGACTTCTACATTGCTACTTTGTTTATGAGTTCCTAGGTGGTAGTAGGGGTCACTGGGGATGAGGTTGTCCAGTGTATATATTTACATGTCTGGCCATTTCTCCTCGCAGTCAGGTGCACTGCTCAACATTCTATCAATTAGGAAGATCTCTCTTCAACATTTATCTTTATGAATTTTTAAGAAAGGGGCTGTGGTATTATAGTCTACTTTGGGTGATACCTTTCTTTCACGCAGAGCCAGTCATAAACCAGGCCTAAGTCTTCTATTGTTGATTGATTCTACAGAAGCCATTATGAGGACATTATATCCTAAGTATAGACTTGGGGATTCATGAAGCAGGAATGAGGACCATAAGCATTTGGGGCACTTCTTCATGTAATTTGCTATGCCATTAGGACTGCTCAGAACTGACCACATATGTGCTACTTCCATTTGATGATGGAGTATTGTGGTGTACACTTTATGGGTTTGGTGGATTAGACAACATCTTCTTCATTATATGCAAGAACAGGTTACATGATAATGTGGTGGCCGTTTCTTAATCATTCAATGTCAATTAATGCTCAATAGTACACCAAGAGCTCTTTTCTGTAATGAAAATAGGTGGCTAGGGGTGTAGCTCAGTAGCAAGGTGCTTGCCTAGCAGGCACAAGGGTCTGAGTTTGATCCCCAGAATAATACACATACACAGACACACACACTGTCTCACACACATGCCTACCTACACACACATGCTTACCTAACGCACACACACACACACACACCCCCAAGGTAGTGAGTTGGCAGGGCCAAAACATCTTCTGAACCATAGCTGTGATTCGCCTAAGATCCTGCTGGATCCTCCAAACTAGATCCCTATCTGCCACTGCCACTTCAGTCATTATTGGTTTTGCTGGATCAAGTGGTTCAAGTGGCAGAGCAGTTTACGCAATAGCCTGGACATATAGCAGAACCTTTGTCTGTTTTGGTTCTCAACCTAAACTAGCAGCTTTTGTGAGTTGGAAAATAGGACAAAATATCACATGCAAATGAGGCACATTTTGCCTCTAAAATCCAAAAAGGCCTACTATGTGTTGTGCTTGTTTTTTGATGGTAGAAAGAGTCAGATGCCACAAGTAATCCTTCATCTTAAAAAGTATTACTCAACATGCTGTATATCATAGACCCTTAGAAAATTCACTGAAGTAAAAGGTTCCTGAATTTTTGCTAGATTTACTTCTCACCTTCTGAACTAATAACTTGTCAGTAAGTCTAGAGTAGTAGCTGCTTCTTACTCACTAAATTCAGTTAGCCTGAATTCATCAATATAATGGGCAAGTATGATATGTTGAGG
This sequence comes from Heterocephalus glaber, assembly GCF_053883595.1. Taxonomy (NCBI): domain Eukaryota; kingdom Metazoa; phylum Chordata; class Mammalia; order Rodentia; family Bathyergidae; genus Heterocephalus; species Heterocephalus glaber. The sequence goes on along the minus strand of NW_028258403.1, from coordinate 10,506,296 downwards.
AAAGGAGAGGCAATCAAGACTCCTGAGAACTAAAATTTGACATAGGACTGGAGAATTGACCTACCTCTGAGGTAAAACAGTGAATGTGTGTTTGTGGTTCTGGTATCTAAAAGTAACTTCTTTAAGTCCTCTTCTTTAACAAGTATGGAGAGAAAGTATTTGCCATAATAGCTGCATACCAGTTACCTGGGAATATGTTTATTTGTTCAACTAATAAAACTACTTCTAGTACTACCTCTGTAATAGGACCCCCTAGTGAAGTTCACAGTAGTCCACTGTCATTCTGTAAGATCCATCTGCTTTCATTCCAGATAAAGTAGATGAGTTGAATGGTGATGTGGTGGGAATAAACACTCGTGCCTCTCAAGTCCTTGATGATGGCACTAATTTCTGTAATCCTTCCAGGAATGTAACACTGCTTTTGGTTTACTGTTTACCTAGGAAGAAAGAATGTTAATAGATTCATTTGATATTGCCTGCTATAATTCCTTCACTCCACAGGTTAGAGAAGCAATGTGGAGATTCTTCCAGCTGCCGAGTGTATCTATTTCAATTATGTACTTTAAAGCTGGAGACATAACCACAGAATAAGTTTAGGGATCCACTGTTGCCACTGCAGAGTTAAAACTCTACTGTCTGTTCTCTAACAACCCCTCTTCTGAGGAATGGACTGTAGTCACGGGTTTTGGACCTCTCAGAGTCAATGTTTGCTCAGAGACAGTATCTAGTGGTCTCTGAGGGTTCTTATTATTTCCTTTTCCTAATGCATAATGACTCTAGGGAAAGGCCAGCTATACCTTTGGGCATGTCTTGGAGAAATATTAACAGTATAAATTTTTGGCAGTTTACAAATGCCCTTCCTCAAAGGGACCTTGAGAAGTCATGACTCTGTTTTTATGATTCAAATTAGAATTTTGTTCATTTGGTTTAGAACTTTTCTGCTATACAAATCAAGTTAGTGGGATTCTCACCTATATCATTTGTAGGAAAATTATGATTGGTTAACATGATAAAACTGTGTGGGTTAGAGTATTCTGATTACTGATTTAGCTTTATTACCAACTAGCAAACTAACGTGCCTACTTTTTCTCTTGGGGCTGATGTAATAAAATGCTATAGACTGGATGGCTTAAATGCAGATATTTACCACAGTTGTGGGAGCAAGAAATCCAAGATCATATAATAGATGATTTGTTTCTCAGTGATGGCCTTCTCCTTGCTTTTAGATGGCCCACTTCTCCTTTTATGCTTACTTGGTCTTACCTGCGGCATATACCCAAAGAAAGTTTGTTTCTCTTTTCCTCTTCTCATCAGGGCATTAATGCCACCATGGGGGTTTCCACTCTCACAAACTCATCTAAACCTAATTATTTCCGATGGCCCCACCTCCAAATATCATCACTTTGGTGATGGATACTTCAACATTAATTTTGAGAAGAATACAAATATTCAATCCATAACTATGCCTTTCATGACTGAGTATCTAATGATGTTATTTGATGTCTCTATTTGCAGAAAATAGCATGGACTAAGAGTGCTCTCTTCACTAAGGGAAACAGTCATTAGCATCTTTTTTTTACCTTTTAAATTTATTGGTGCAGTTTACATATACATAACGATCATATTCATCATAGGAAATTTGTACCTGTACACCATGTATCTTGATTCCTCTTTTTTCCCCCATTCCCCTCCCCTCCCTTCAACTCCTCTTCCCCTCCCTATTTGCAAAAGCCCTTTTCCATTTTTTCCTTCTTTTCTCATTTTTTCTCTTTCCTTCCTTTCATTCCCCCTCCCCCTTTTCTAGTTCTCCCTTCCTTTTGAACAGTTTTTTTTTTTATTTCACATTGTTTATTATCCATTTTGGTCCCTATTTTACACTTTCAGTTTCTTATATTAGATGTGTGTCTGCTTTATTTCATTCACGAATAGGGCTTCAAGGTACATCCACCCTTCTTTATGGCTGAATAATACTCAATTGTGTAGAAAAACCACATCTTTTTATACATTCTTTAATTAAATGAAAAAGACAATTTCAAAACCTCAGGACCAATTAAGATTCATCTTTAAAAAACTGTAGATAGCAATAATGCACTGTATATTTTTATAAAAAAACTAGAGAAAAGATTTTAAGCTTTAACCTTAAAGCAATGATAAATATTTGAAAAAATAGACATATAAATATTACATGATATATAGATGTATTTTGATATCATATTACATTAATATGCATAATTTTTATGTTTTTGTGTATCACTTAGTAAACAACTAAAATTCTGCTTCTCAAGAATCACTCTTAGTACTAAAATCTATTATCCAGATATTCTCGAGAGAAGCAGAGCCATAGGGTATCAGATGCATTTCCACATATTATAACAAATTGCCTCACGCAGTTATAGAAATGGATAGATACTAAGATCTCCAGGCTGAATTGGCAAGCAGCACATGGGCAGATTCCACAGCACTATGCCAGTCCAACCCAATTCCAAAAGCCTGGGGAATTAAGGAAGTCAATAGCAACTATGCTATCCAGTCTGATGGTCAGGAGGCTAGGAAGAGCCAATGTTTTAGTTCTGGTGTGAAGAAGAAAAAAAGTCAATGTCTCAGTTCAAAGACTGTCAGGCAGGAAGAATTCTCTCTTACTCAGAGAATGGTCAGCCTTTGTGTTCTATCAGGGTGTCCAGTGATTAAAGACTACCCAAATTGTGGAAAGCAATATGCTTTATGAAGTCTATTCATTTAAATGCTAGTCTTATCCAAAAATATTCCCACATAAATAATCTGAAAATATCTGGCCAAATATCTGTGACATTGTTACATCAGTAAATTATCCATCACACCTGCCTTGAGTGAACAATTCTGAGTACATTCTACACAGGTCTTCAAAAAGTCTGAATAGAATGCCTCCTATGGCAGTGACTTGTACTGATGCTCCTCCTTGTTCAGTTTCTCTCTTCTTAGTAATCTATTCCTTTTTATTACATCATAGAATAAGCTGCAAGTATACCAGCTAGTGTACCAGGTCTCCTGTGTTGCAAGATCCTACCCAAAGAGAATCCATTAACTTGTTCATGGTGTCCTTCATTGAACTAAACTACTTTTAAAGAAGTATATAATTGAATTAATTCATTTTTCTTTATAAATTGTACTTTGAATTTTGCCAAGAAATCATATGGTACACATAAATTTTCTTATATTTTAAAATATTTTTTATAGTTTTGCAATTTAATCTTTCACTGCTGTGTTTGTCTAAAGCAGTGGTGGTGAATCTATGGCATGCATGTTATTGTGTTTTTCTTTTAAGACAAAATGTATTAGTTGTTTTATTTTTTCTAAACTAAAACATCAGTATTCAAGGTTAATTGGTGTATTGGCATTTTGTTATAAATTAGTGGGTTTGGATTGAAGTTTGGGCTCTCTTCTCTAAAAGATTCATCATCATTAGTCTAGAGTCCATAGGTATATTAATATATAGGATTCTTGATATATAATTCTTCATATGGTAAGCATTCTGTAATATAATCATCTAAGCAATCTGTCTTTCTGTATTGATTCATGATACCAACTGTATTGTAGAGTAAGTTTCCAAACATGCACAGATTTAATGGTGAGCCATCTCTTCTACTCCACTGGGTTTCCTTTATCTGTTTCTGAACAGCTATTTTTAGTTATCATATAAAAATATAGTTTTATCAGTAGCATAATTATATATTTTTCCTTTTATATCAAGAAGTCACCCATTCTTCCTATTTATATAATTAATTACAACAAAATTTTTGGAATTTATTACATATTACATAAAGAATTCCAAATACATAACATGAAGAATGGTTGTTTTTAAAAAATGTGTGCCTGAGAAAATAGAACTTATCCACAACTTCTGAGATATTGTATCAATCAGTGGTTACTGGAGAAACAGATTTAGAACAAGATATAAAAATGTATGATAATTTGTAAGATTGGATTACAAAGGCTACCCATAGAGTCAGGTATGGAAGAGTGCAAAAGTCTATCTATGCACTGGAAATCCGAAGGATCTTGTCAAAGGCCTGCAGCTCAATGTAATTCTGTGTCAGGAGATCAAAGGGCCTGTGATGAAAGGCGGAAAGGTCTGCAGTGGGGGCTGGAGAATCTGCGCCACTAGAAGCCAGGAGACATATCCAAGGTGAAGGCCAAGACTAGAGCTCCTCCAAAGAAGTAGAAGCAAGCCTTCCTTCTTCATTTCCCCTTTATTCCATTCAGGTAACAAGCCATCCTAGGGTGGGTCTTCTGTCTTTAGTAAATCCCCTCAGCCACACTCAGAACTATGCTGATCCAATTTAGTTGGGTATTTCTTACTCAAGTTGACATAATCTGTCAACTATCACAGATACCATAACCATTAATACAGTACTTCAGTGTGCATTCATCCTGATCTTTTTTATTCAAGCACATTTGCAAGCACACATACACACACAATTTATTTTAACCATTGACATCAGGATCCTTTAAGATAAAAAAATGTCTTTTGGAAAATGTCTTAGAAAGCTGCATAGGAGTAAGTTGAAACCCTGAGGGTCAATAAGAAAAAAGTAAACTGAAGAGTCCTGAATTTCAGGGCAGTAAGGTGAAAAGAAATTTTGAGATTAAGGATAAATAAAGGACAAGAAAGAGGATAGTGATGATAGAAAGGTGAGGCAGGATTAGGAGACTAAAGAACAATTGGAAAGTCAGGCAGGGCACTACGTGTGGGTAGTGGAGTCTGTGAAGAATCCGCAAAGGAGGTGTGACTTCTAAGGAGAGCATGCTGCAAGGGCAGGACCAGAATTATATCTGATTCTCTGAACAGCTACAGCTGGGGTCTGCCAGGCTTTAGGAAACTGAGGCAGCTTATTTGCATTTTTATAGTTATCTCTGTTTCTTCATTCTCTTGAATAAGGACTTCTGCAAGGCTTAGTGTAGCTGTTCTCCAGGCCCTATGTAGTCCCCAATATGATGATTCTTTGGCTTTGGTTCCTGCTGCTAATTAACTTCCTTTCTCAGTGAGTCTGTCCCAAATCTTGAGATAGAAGTTTGTCCCAGTTTACAAGTGTGCAATAGGACTTAGGCTATTGCCAACTTTTGGTCATGATTTTTTCTATCACCAAATCCTTTCACCTAGAGGCAGGAGTTGTCAATATCACATGATTAAAGCAGGGGTAACTTGGATCACAGGAATTGAGTGTGGACATCTGTGGATAACATTGTGAACAGGCTTCTGTCATTGCATTTAGAATTTTGTATTATAATTTTTATGTTTGTCTGATCCTACTAGAATGTGAATCTCTGAAGTTTTTAAACTTAGTGCAGTGACTCAGTGATTTGCTGAATAAGCAGATGAATAAGTTAACAAGGGAGAATTCATGTTCTGACACACTTGATTTTTTGAAGAGTAAAGGACTAACAGATCTAGAGGAAAAATTTGCAGTTTTCCCCCCATTTAATATGATGTTGTCAGCTTGTCATATATGGCTTTTATCAGATTGAGATAAGGTTCTTTGATACCTATTTTCTAGAAGGTTTTTTAAAATATCATGAATGGATCTGCATCTATGAAGATGACCATGTGATTTTTGCCCTGTTATTTATGTGATGTATTAAAATTATTGGTTTGTGTATATTGAATAATCTTTAAATCCCGAGGATGAAAACTAAAACTAGAAATTCTATTTGACTCACATATTCTCCCTTTAGGTATCTTCCTGAAAGAATTAAAGACATCATATTCCAGTGATAAGTGCATAACCCATGTTTATAGTCATGTAATTCATAATAGATAAACCTACATGTCCTACAACAGATGAATGGATAAAAATGTGGTATGTATACACAATGGAATACTATTATGTACAAGTAGAAGCTTGAGTCATTTGTAAGAAAATCGATACACTTTGAGACCATAATATTAAGTTAAATAAATCTCACATAGAAGCTTAAATATTGTAGGGTTTCTCATATATGAGAAACAAAATATATGTAAAAAGCAAACTAAAAGATATATATATTTGGTACCAGGCATTGAACTCAGGACTTTGTGCTTTCAAGGCAGGTGGTGGAACCACTGAGCTAAATCCCCGGCCTGAAAAAGATTTTGAGATGTGTTATGTGCATGTACCTACTCCCCACAAGGAATGTGCTCATTATGTACTGTAACCACGTATAAATAGACAAATAAAACTTGAACAAAAGAAAGACTAGCAAATCTAGTTGTTATTACCACATCACCCCTGCCACTTGTAACAGTTATATTCAGGGTGCCTGAAATTTTTCCTGTATTTCACTAAATTAGTAAATATTAGCATCTTTTAGTATCTTATATTTTTCCCAATAGCTTCATAAAACCATTACTGTCTACTTCAGCCTTCAGTTGAACTTTTATAACATGGAAATTCTGCCACACACTTTTGTATTTAACTATATTCCATTGTTTATCACTGTCTCATAACTTTGTAATCTGAGCATCTCAGGACTTCATTTGTGAATTTTAGTAACTAATTTGTTTATTCTTATTTATGTGATTTCAGGATTTCAGCACCAACTCCCTGGATCTTTATCTCCAGGGCTCGAGGTGTACTGTAATGTGCTCAGGACCAAGACTGCTCAATTCTTCTGTACTGGCCATTTGAAAATTGTGCCTCAACATAGCCAGTATTGAAGCAAGGAGTTTCCTCAATGAGATGGCATACTTTTCCTTACTGTTTTGTCAAGCAAAAGATTTCTGTTGATGTATTCTCTGTGATTTGAGTAAGACAAAATAGCAGGGCTATATAAAAAAATAAGAAGGCAAAAATGACCTACTTACTCCAACTCTACATGAAATTGTATTCTTTGCTTCCTTCTCACTCATTCTATTACTTTATCTGTAAGTCTCATACAATCTTGTTTAAAAGTTATCTGGGGTCTCTATCTTTAATGTCATTTTCCACAAAGGCTCACAACATTTGCTTCCAGAAATCGATGCTGCACTTTCCTCTTCTCTCTCATCCTTTCCTTGTAAATTTGGACACAAGTAACTCACTGCTCGAACCTTTCTTCTTAAACAAAACTACTGAAAGCTTTCAGGTAAATTAATAACTAATAAAAAAGCAAATTAGCATATGTTGATGAAAGGGAGAGGCAGATTATCCATGATTGCTGTCATGAGGGTTGGCAAGGGAATAAATTTAATACAAGACTCAAAATTCACAGGCTTATTTTATAATAGTCATCCAAAAAGTCAAATGCAGAGGACTGCAAGTGATCTGTCCACATGCTAGAGCCCCAAAGAATCTAGCTGAGGGCCTGGATCCCAAGGCAGTCTCCCACACAAGTCCAGCTGAAGGCCTAGAGCTCACAGCAATGTGTCCTGTAAGGCTGTATCAAGGATCTGCCCTCACAAGGCTCAAAGGGCAGTGGTGGAAGCTAGACAGTCCGCCCTGGTGGGGTGAAGGATCTGTGCCACCAGGCCAAGGGATCTGCACTGGAGCCAGAAAGTGACAGTCAAGGTGAAGAGGAGCGTTCCCATGAAAAATAGCAGCTATCCCTGGTGAAAGTGAGGAGCCGAGCTCCTCTGATGGTAACAGCCAAGTTTGTGTCAGGAAAACCAGCTTTAGCAAGCTAATCCAGAAAAATCAACAGCAAACAATCTTCCCCTCCTTTTCTTCTTTAATACTGTTGGCCATCTCCCATGCTCAGAACCATGGTGACTCAGTACAGCTGGGTGTTCCAAAATGACCATTAGTTAATCCACCATAATGATATTGCTATTTGGTGTTTATTTTGGAAACCTCACCATGTATTTCTGATTTTACTCCCAGTTTGGATGACAAGCTACTCAGATGTAGGGACTCTAACCTGGACATCAAAGCCCTAGCAGAACACTTTGCAAAGGGTCAATATAAAATAAATGCTACTTTAAATGACTATAATGAAATGCTCAGGAAACTTGCAAATATTAATTGTGACATTTTACAATGTAAATGAGAACCAATAAACAAAATTGACAAACCCTTAACCAAGTTTATCAGAAAAAGGAAAGAAAAGCCCCAAATCCATGCAATTAGGAATGAAAAGGGTGAAATTACAACAGACCCAACAGAAATCCAGAGGATCATCAATACCTACTTTGAGAACCTATATGCCATAAGATGGAAAATACAGAAGAAATGGACAGATTCCTAGGTATGTGTGAATTACCAAAGTTGAATGAAGATGAGCTAAAAATTCTAAATGACCCAATATCAATCAATGAAATTGAAAATGATATTAAAATCTTACCAACTAAGAAAAGCCCAGGTCCTGATGGCTTCACTGATGAATTCTACAAGACATTTAGAGAGGAACTACTCCCACTACTGTTTAAACTCTTCAATGAGATTGAAAGGGAAGCAATACTCCTGAATTCATTCCTGGAAGCAAGCATTAGCTTGATCCACAAGGCAGAGAAAGACCCAAGCAAAAAAACCCACTATAGGACAATCTTACTAATGAACATAGCTGCAAAAAATCTTTAATAAGATACTGGCAAATAGAATGCAGAAGATCATCAAGAAGATCATACAACCTGACCAAATGGGATTCATCCCAGGGATTCAGGGATGGTTTAACATATGCAAATCAATCAATGTAATACACTATATCAATAGAGTCAAGGACAAAAATCATATGATCATCTCAATAGATGCAGAAAAACATTTGACAAAATCCAACATGCATTTATGATAAAAATCCTACAAAAAAATTGGAATAGACAGTCTCTACCCCAATCTGATAAAAGCCATCTATGAAAAACCAACAGCCAATATCATACTAAATGGTCAAAAACTGAAATACTTCACACTCAAATCAGGAAAAAGACAGGATGTCCACTATCACCACTCTGATTCAATATAGCCTTGGAAACATTAGCCACAGCAATTAGACAACAGAAAGAAATAAAAGTAATAAAGATAGTAAATGAAGAAGTCAAATTGTCATTATTTGCAGATGACACGATACTCTATACAGAAGATCCCAAGAATGCCACCAAAAGTCTTCTAGACTTAATGACCAAATTCTGTACAATAGTTGAATACAAGGTTGACACACAAAAATCAATAGCTTTCTTCTACACGAACAACAGACTCACTGAGAGAGAAACAGGGGAAACAATTCCTTTCACAATAGCATCCAAGAAACTGAAATACCTAGGAATCAACCTAACAAAAGAAATCAAAGACCTCTTCTCTGAACACCATAGCACTCTGAAAAAAGAGATTGAAGATGATATCAGAAAATGGAAAGACATCCCTTGCACCTGGGTAGGAAGAATTAACATAGTGAAAACGGCCATACTTCCAAAACTGCTATATAGATTCAATGCAATCCCAATTGAAATCGCAGCAGCATACTTCATGGACCTTGAAAAAACAATCCAAGAACTCATTTGGAACAAGAAGAGACCTAGAATAGCAAAAGCAATACTAGGCAATAAAGATAAGGTACAAGGTATCACAATCCCCAACTTGAAACTATACTACAAAGCTACTGTGATAAAAACAGCATGGTACTGGCAAAGAAACAGACCTGAGGACCAGTGGAACAGATTAGAAGATGCAGAAACAACTCCAGACACACTCAGCCACTTCATCTTTGACAAAGGAGCCAAACACCCTCAATGGAGGAAAGATAGGCTCTTTAATAAATGGTGCTGGAAAAATTGGGTTTCAACTTGCCAAAGATTAAAACCAGACCTATATGTTTTCAGAGTGCTGTAGTTATGACTGGCAATTCGAGAGACACAGATGAAAACAACACTGAGATACCAACTCACCCCAGAAAGAATGGCTGCTATCAAGAAACCAACCAATAACAAATGCTGGCAGGGTATGAGGCGAAAGGAACCCTTCTCCGTTGTTGGTGGGAGTGCAGAGTGGTGCAACCACTGTGGAAATCAGTATGGAGATACCTCAAAGAACTAGCACTAGAGGTCCCATTTGACCCAGCTATTCCCCTGCTGGGTGTCTTCCCCAAAGAATTAAAAGTATTATACCACAGCAATATATGTGTCCCCATTTTTATAGCAGCACAGCTTGTAATAGCTAAAGCTTAGAAACAGTCCAAGTACCCATCAACTGGAAACTGGATAAAGAAGATGTGTTTTTTTAAATAAAATGGAGTACTAATCAGCCATAAAGAATGAGAAACTAGAGACATTTATAGCTAAATGGATGCATATTGAGGCCATACTCTTAAGTGAAATAAATAGGACACACATGTAAATACAGAATAGTTTCTCTAGGGTGAGAAACTGAAAGTGTAAATAAGGACTAAAAGGTATAATAGATAATGTGAAATAGGAAGAAATGGGGCAAAGGGGAAGAGGAAGTGGGAGGGGTAGGGGAAAGGAAAGAAGGGAATGGAATTAACATGAGAAAATCAAAAAATAGAAACAAAGTCTTTGTAGATGGAGAGGGGTGGAGGGGTTGAAGGGAGGGCAGGGGAATGGGGAAAAATAAGAACCAAAATGGATCATGTAAAGTTGCAAATTTCCAATGATGAGTGTCATTATATTGTATACCTTAAATGTACTAATATACTTTAAAAAAGTAAATGAGAACAATCTTACTCAGATAGTTTATTAATATATGAATTTTTTGCTCATAACTTTTCCAAAAGCAATCTTATAGTCACTATTGACAGAGATTTCACTGTCAAAATCTAGCAAATACAGGGTTTTGAGATTCACTAAACTTAGAAGCCTCACCTTCGAGTAAATTGATATTTATTTATTATATAGCTATGATGGAAAGCTCGCACACTTTGCCACAGTTTAGAGGTATAATCCAAGGCATGGGATTCACTTCTGTCAGTGCCAAATCTGTTTGGATTTATAAAAAAACAAAGAGCTACATTGTTATAGATTACAAAGACCGTAGGTAGATAAATTGCAATGACATTTTAATGTTCCAAAGAGCAACTGTGGTCTGAGTCAGTGGCTCAGCCACTCGGAATGAAGGCTAAGAAATAGCAGTGACACTGAAGATCTGAAAAGCTACATTTTTGCCGTGACTTAAGATTTATGAGGATGATGCTCCTTGTCATATTTATAGACCGTGGTGAGTGTGTGTGTGGATGTGTGTGTGTACAAAATGGATACACTTATCTCACTCATAGTATGATGAGTAATTTCATGATTATTCTATAGTTCTTTGATTTGACAGTGTTCAACAATTAGGTTTATGAAATATGAGTTATAAGACACAGTATTTTCTTTAGCTTCTATCATTGCTTTCTATACAGAAGAATAAAAAATATCATGGCCAGCTTTTTAAATGATACTTTATCATGTAAGTAAGAAAGTTTATAAACTAATCTGAAATACTTTGGAGAGAGGATTTCTACTGAGAGATAGAGGACTTCTACTGAGAGATAGTTTTTCCCACTCTCTTAGTCATGGTCCTCATTACTTAGACACAATACCCACCATCCACAGCTTCATGGAGGAGAGGTTTATTTTGGTTCACAGTTTTAGAATTTCAGTCCATGCTTGGCAGATTTCAATGTAGACAATGGATGGTGGAAAGGCCTGTCATGAAGGAAAGCTGCTCACATCATGAGGGCCAGGAATCAGGGAAGAATGATGTTGGGGAGAGACATATATCCTTCCAGGTCACATCCTCAGTGACTCACCTCTTCTAATCAGCTCCTACCTCCTAAGAAGAAGTCAGTTATATCACCTCCACAATTCAATCACCTTCCAAAAGATGAGAGCAGTGAGAACTTTGGAGGACATTCTTGATCTAAACATAATACCCAGTTTATTCTTTTGTGTTGTTGTTGATTTTTTTTTTTTTTGAGACTGGGCCTCACTGTGTAGTCCAGGATGGCCTTGAACTTGTGGTGATCCTACTGCTTCAGCCTCCGAACTGCTGGGATTATAGGCATGCGCCACCATGTCCAGCTATCTAGTATATTCTTAACTGAAGAAAACTCACCACTTAGTGTTATATTCAATGTTCTTTCAGACCATAACAAAGATTTTAAAACATGACTGTTCTTCTGTTTTAGTGGGCATAATTAATAAATATCTCTCAGATGCTGTATTAAATCTATGTGTTTAGGTTTTATAATAGGTGAGTCTTTTTAAACTTTTTTGTGGCACATATACTGCATACTCTAATCAGCTATAACTCAATAGAGAGGTTTAGGAGGGAGAGGATGATTAGGGTAGCAATTCCAGACTTTACAGTAACTACTTCTGAATTAGAATTGCTAATGTTTATCAACTATTTATATTCTACCTAGGACTGTGATGCACCAATTTTGAAATTAGTAATTCTATTAGTTTCTTACATACATTATGCAGGTGTAGAAATTTTAGATTAATAGATAAGGAATTCCTCATCTGATGAAATTAACTCAGAGTGCTTCTTTCATTGCCCTGTTTTTCTTCTTGTTTAGGCAAACCAAGCACACCGATAGGAGTGCTATACGTGTATGAATCTGGAGGATAATGAAAGTAGAGAACACAAATGTGTGCATTTTCATCATTTGCACACAAGTAAAAATTATTTAATGGATTATTAAAGGAAAGCTTCAACTACCCGGACCAGAGATATGGAACTGAGCAAGAGGAAAACCAGGGAGACAAGAGCAAGTAGTAACTAGCCAAGTCAGCAGTGTCGAAGAGTGGTACAAATGAAATCTAGAGAAAGTATTTTCTGAAATAGAAACTTACTTGTTATTAGAAGAAGCACTTTTGTAGAGCTCAAACTGTCCAAAACATCTGGCATTTTTCCATATTGCAGGCATTGAATATTTTGAATGAATGCCTACGTTATACAATCTCACATCAAAGGATAATCAAAGGATAATTTTTATTAAATTTCTAACCTATCATTTGTTTCCATTGGTAACAAAGTAATATTGACTTTCAATTGCATTATTAGTCAAAACCTCAAAGGATAATTTTTATTACATTTCTAACTTATCATTTGTTTCCATTGGTAACAAAGTAATATTGACTTTCAATTGCATTATTAGTCAAAACCTCAACCACTATATATCTTTATTTTACACAGAAATTTTGATATTGGTGAATGATGAGATATTTTGGGTACAGAAACATTCTGGTCTTTTTGTATAGATTTCAGTATGGCCATTTTTATCTGCTTTATTTTTCAGAATGTTGTTATCAGCAAAAGAATTTTCAGCATCTTATCACAACGAAGGCCAATTCTTAGCTGAGTATGGTGGCACATGCCTGTTATCTCACCACTCAGGGAGACTGAGGTAGAAGGATTCCAAGTCTCAGCCCAGCCAGGATAACTTAGTGACTTTGCCTCAAAAAAAAAAAAAAAGTAGAAAAGGCCTGGGGATGTAGTTCATTTCAAAAACTCCTGATTCAATCCCAGTACTGCCAAAACAAGAGTTTTTCACTTAACAATAGCTGAAAATAATATCTATTTTAATATTTGAATTAAAATTATTAGATTATATTTAGGATTTGAGTCTCAGTTGCCGCATTTCAAGCACAGTTGTTGCATATAGATTGTGGCTATTTCATAGTGCAGTCTCAAGGACTGACTTTGGCTGATGTTATTGGATAGTGATCAAGGACAGGTAGTTGGCATCTTCCCAGTTTCTTACTAGTCCTCAGGAATCAGACCACTCAGCATCACTTATTTAAGTTTCGCTTTGTCCCCTTAGAATCTGTAAATACCTTAGTGTGAAGATTTGAGTGATTCAAGCTCTCCGTGGATGAAGTTCTTTTCAGCTTCTCTTTGGTGGGTTTCACTTGTTTGCTGTGGTACTTTAAGTTCTTCTGGTGTAAGCCTTAACAATTCAAACAGTATTTTATTACTATATTTTTAATCATTTGTTCACCAATACAATCACATGCTAGTGTTTCACAACCTCCATTAATACCATTTTCAATCCACATTGCTACTTGCAGTGGTGCTGAAAGTATCCAGGTCTTTCTGGGCTTTCATATTCTAGATACTAATACTAGATAGATATTCTAGATACATATACTAGATACTATGCATGAACAATAGCGAACTCTTTAGTTACCATAACATAGCGAAGTATAATGACTTTGCAATCAATTACAGGCGTCTATCTATGGAGATGTGGGATTGGAATCTTTGTTTCCTAGACATTTATGTAATTCTGCAACATATTGATATTACCAACCTTTTATTTTCCAAGAATTCAAAGTTTTCATTGGCTAACAAAAGTTGTATTTTGAATTTTTTGGACTGAAAATCATAAATCTGAAATATAGTATGAAATTTAGCTGACAATGTTTTTCTCAATGTGTGGTCAAAAATCACTTACTTTAAAACTATGTGGGTAGTTTTGTAAGAAAAGATAGATTCCTGGGTCTCCCTAGAGGCACTGATTTCTTAGGAATGGAGTACAGCAGAGGTTGCAAACCTATGGTACATGTACCACAGCAGGCTTTCGTTTATTGAAAGCTCTACAAGGTTTTCCATCACTGAAGGAATTCATCTTTTCAATGAAGATCCAATTTACTCTGACATACACCATAGTTTAAATACACTACCATGGAAGCTGTTTTAATGCCCCATTTTAACACTCAGAAACTACTAATATATAGATGCTATTTAAAACAGGAGTTCGAATTTTAACCAGTGTTAAAATTTCTATTTTTATTTCACTCAATATGTTGTGTTTGATTTCCATTTCATGAATTCTTTCTTTATTTTATGACCAGGTGGCCTTTTCTTTTGAGGACCCAGTCATACCTGTGTGTAGAAATAGAACGAGCAAACATTAAAAAGAATATAAAAACCTTGTTAATTGGCATTTTAATTAGTTACATTGTATGATCTTGAGAAATAAAACATTTAAAAAGGTAAATTGGCCCATTACAAGTTTTCTATATAGAGAAATTTCAACTAAAGGCTGACATACTACTATATTTAGACTACACAAAGACCTGCTTTTTACTAGAAATTTTCTACTTGCCCATATGTTTTTTTAATCTGAAACATTTTAAAAGGCAACATTTTTAAAAAATTTATTTCAGGAAGACATTCATTTTAGTTTATTTTGTTTGGTAAATAATGTTAAAATGAGTCATACTCCATTTGCAGCCTTAGTTATTTTAATAATTTCAATGTAATTTAATTTAGTACTATTTACATGGTTGCTCATAATGCATGTATTCTTATTCAAATCTCATTATGTTTTTAATTGTTTTGTATTTATTATTTCCATAGTTTTTCCTGCATATGTTAAATTTGGAAGTTTTGCCAAGAGGAAAACCTAACAAAGAAAATGAGGTATATTATTTATAGAGGGTATAATTTATATACATATTTGCACGGTATGTAATTATCTATGCACTTTCTCAATATTGTCTTAAAAAGGTTGCCGCATATATTTAGATAGATTCTCTTTCCCATTTTCTGGGAAAATTAATGTATGTCTTATTTTTCTTTTCATCCCTCACTTCACTCAAACACCACCCATCTTCAATCCAGCTTTTACTCCCATTAGAATTCATGGAGGAAAATACATAATGGTAGAAGGAAGTAGCTCTCTTGTGTTTCTATCAAGCAAACACTCGTGGGCTTATCTCCACTGACACCCATCCTGCGCAGTGTTATCTCTTTGGGGATGTGTCCCTCACTGGCAACCCCATCTCTGGAGAATCTCCTCTCTTTCTTCCATATAATCGCCCCTGCTAGAGCATTGCTCCATGTTTGGAAATACCTGCATACATTAATACTTAGGTTTCACTTTATCTTTTCTAATATTTTCTCACCATCATATTTAATTACATTAGTGTTTCTTTCTTCCTTCCCCAGCTCAATTATTTCTCCATCTCAACATCCCATTTTCCACTCTATCTTCCTGCATCATCGTTCACTAGTAGTTATCCATCTTATTTTTCAGACTACAAGCTTTATAGGGGGCAGGAACCAAATAAAACTTCATTTTTGTATTCCTACCTCCTGCACAATGCCTGACACATGGCAATTTCTCAGTAAGTATTTATTGAATTTCTCCTAATATAGTATATTTTGATATACCACTGTATAATAATTCTTCTGTGCATGAATATTTAAATTACTTTCCATTTTTCTATTACAAACAATTCTTCAGAAGACATTTTATGTGTCCATATGTTCATGCTATAAATTCTTCAAGAAAGGTTGATTTAAGTGGGATTGCTGGATCATACTATGGGGTATATAATCATTTAAGATTTTGATACTTGAGATTTAGAATCTCAAAATTTATTAGATTGATTCTACATACAAGAGGAAAATCTTTTTGTTTAGTCCAAATCTTTTTCTTAAATTTTCTCCTTCTTTTCACTTTCAAAGTATTTATTTTATTAGGTTATGTGTTCCAGTTTATGGACAGTTCTCTGTTGCTCCCACCACAATAGTTTAATACCACTATCATTCCATTTACTATTCCAGGAGACTTTGCTTCTTTCTTACAGTTTCTTTTTACAGCTGTTGGATTGATTGACAGATGGATGGATAGATAATTTAGTTAGGTTATTTGCTTTATTTCATAGAAATGGCAATGGTCTGATGCTGTTAGTGTTTCTGGTCCAGAGATATCTCTCTCTTTTCAACTGATTACTCGCTGTCTGCACTTCATCTGATGTAATCAACATCCTTGCTGCTTGCTTGTGCATTAGTAATACTTGCTTGTGCATTAGTAATATTTGTTCAAACCTCTTCTGGTGGAAAGATGACTCACTGTGAGAAGCTTGGACTCAAAACAAGTATCCTATTTTTCAACCTTTTGAGAAGGATCAGGATATCCTGATCCTTTGGAGTTCCAAATAGTTTGAAAATATTTAAGTCCATGTCAGAACTAATACAGTGATGCTCTATGTTATTCCTATTCAGTGTTGTTCCTGTTTCTCTGGAGCCCATTTGTTTTCTACACAAATATCTACCTCTCTTTAAGTGTAAACCCAAACATTCTTTGACTCCACTTGCTAGACTTAAGAAGTCTTTTTAATACACACTTTGTGATTGTCAACATAAAAAACAATGATGTTTTATTATGTCTCTTTACCAAACATATTCTAACCTCTTTGAAGAGAAGGACTATGTGGTTAAAAGCATCTAGTTGTGGAATCAGGGATATCTGAGTTTGAATCCATTCTTATAACTTTTCAACTGTAAAACTTTGGCAAGACTATTAGATTCAGATACCTTACATAAAGAAGAATTAAAGAACCAATCCCACATATTGTGAAGAATCAATGAAATAAAGTTGAAAGTATACCTAGAAGAGTGAATGGCATGTTTTTGGTTTTTTTGTTTTGTACCAGGGATTGAACTCTGGTCCTTGTGCTTGCGCAGCAGGCAGTAAAACCACTTAGCTAAATCCCTGGCCCAGAATGGCATGTTTTAAATCCTCAACAAATGCTAATTATTGCCACAGTTGTGAATGTGTACTTCTTAGAGGTCAGCCTGTGGAGCATCTTTGACCTGTAGCCTCAGTTGCTGGGTTCTGGAATCCATCCCTGCATTTATGCTGAAGTTGCATCTCCCATGAGCAGTCAGAATGTGGTGGAAAAACCAAGGCAAGCTCATTGTCAGGAGAAATGAGAAACCTAGCTTTGTGTCCAGGAGTCCCATCTTAGCTTTCTAGAATTGCAGCTGTCTAAGGCTCTTCTACCCACACATCTTTCTCTCACATCCTCCTTCAAAAGGATAAGAATTGCATCACAGTGTGATGGTTTTGCCACACTCCACCATCTCCTTTCCTGTGTTTCTTCAGGGATGTTGTTTGAACTTGCCTTGTCATTAGCTTCTTGGAGGACCTGGAGAAAAAAAGTCATTTGAAAACATAGACTGTAATGAGATGAAAATTTGAGACTGGCTAGCCCATCACCTGGCAGATAGGCAGAATGATATTCTAGTTCATAGGAGAACATGAATAATCCTTGGCACAAAGTAGCAGCTCAATTGCTAAAGATGTCACCAGCAATGACCTAAGAAAATGTCTCTGGAGGGGAATGCTTTGGGGAGTACAATGGTGTAGGTATTTGAAAGATATGGTGAAACAACACCTGTCAAGACAGAGTTGGCTATAACTGCTAAGTTGTATGGATGCCCTGCAGAGAGACAGATAGACTTAGGGCAGGAAACAAGTAGCTAATGGCTAAGGGTGGTAGCCAACAGGCCTCTCTAATTCCTTATAAAGAGACTCATCTTTTTCAGTGGAAAATCTGATGTATTTGAGTAGCAGCAAGAGGATATTGTTAGACTTGCAAAGTTTCTAAGAGACTTGAATGTTCAGCTATGACTATTATAAGGATATCTAGCAATGTGGGCTGAACACAAACTGCCTTATGGGAATATTCTAGCATATGGAAACATAAAATGGGGGCACTTGATGGCTAATCTTTTATGTTTTTAATTCTATAGAAACTGTTTTGGTTTAGATTTAAAATGTGCCCCCCAAAGTCTCACATTCAGAGTTTAGGTGTGGTTATGTTATGGGGGGTCATCAGCTGGAAGAGTATATTCTCATCCAAGTCTCTTCTACTCACTCTCTGCTTAGAGGTCATCAAGTAGTGAGCAGCTTTCCTCTGTCATGCTTCTCTGCCATGTTATTTCTGCCCTGGAGTTGGCCAACCATGGACTGAATCCACAGAATTGTGAGCCAAAAAAACCCTCTCTTCCTTTACCTTGAGAATGTTAGGTATTTTGTCCCAATGATGAGAGAAAGTGACTAATACAGCAACCCACTGATCCTCTTGGACTTCTAAGTAGTCTTCCTTTCCAGGTAAAAGATAGCACTTCCTCAACCTGCATGGTGTTGCAGAAGCCTTTCTCCTACTAACTAAAAGGTGCCTACCTTGAGATCTGCTCTCTCCTCTTATCTTAGCTGACAAAGTGTTTACTAGGACTAACTCCCAGCATAACCTAGGTACGGTTATTTTGACCTAATAAAGGTAGAAATAGATTATATACCAAGAGAAGTGCAGGAAAATTGTAAGCATGGACCTATATGAGCCAGGAAAGTGTATTAGGGAGTGAAATTTGAAGAAATTTGATGGATGTGGAAGAATGTAAGAATTAATAAAAATCATTAATTTAGGGCCAACTTTGTTGGGCCATAGGATTAAAATCTTAGTAGAATGTCAATGAGAATAGAGAAAAATTGCTCCTAGTTCAGTTTTAGAAGTCTGGAAAAAGTTATATTCATCTATCAGCAAAATGAAAAGCTAAACTATCCTGAAGGGTGTTGAAACAAGAAATAAAGAATTGAGAAAAAGATGCATGGTGGAATAGATAGACGTACTATGTATAGGCAAAGGACACACCAGAGGATTATGTTCTATAGATGAGCTCAGAGAATGTTCTAGCCATTCAGATCACCAGAAATGCACAAGTGAGAAGGGAACAGACAACTAAAAAGTCCAGACTCACTATGGGAGAAATGGTTTAAGAATTGGGCCCAAGTCCCACTACTCCCGGCCCAGAGGAAGGGGCTTCCAGGCCACTGTCCCACCGCTCCCAGCTCAGAGGAAGGGGCGTCCTGGCTGGTGTCCATCCTGCCACTCTGGGCCTGGAGGAAAGGGCTTCCAAGCTGCCATCGCACAGCTCCCATCTCAGAGGAGGTGAGCCTCGAGGGTGCCAACAGTACCCCCCTCCCCTCACCAACCCCCAGGTCAAAATGAGAATACACGTAAAATATGAGTCTCAAAACCAGACTTCCAGATCACCTACAGCAACCCAAAAGGGAAAGGAGATGGAACACTCTGATACTCAACCACCTGGACTCCCTGAACTGGCAACAAAAGAGCATCTGGGAAAAATGAAATCAGAAATATTTTTTCAGATAACAGAAGAGATTGTGCTTGTAGTGCAAGACA
Organism: Heterocephalus glaber; assembly: GCF_053883595.1. Classification (NCBI taxonomy): domain Eukaryota; kingdom Metazoa; phylum Chordata; class Mammalia; order Rodentia; family Bathyergidae; genus Heterocephalus; species Heterocephalus glaber. Next base: position 10,486,432 of record NW_028258403.1, on the reverse strand, counting down.
TGATTAATAAATCTAGAGAGGAGCTGAGGAACGTGATGGAATCCAAACTAGGAAACAAATGGAATCCATAAAACAGATGCAAACAGATTTCCAAGAGATCAAAAACTCCACTGAAAGTCTACACAGCAGAATGAGCCAATGTGAGGACAGAATTTCAGACATAGAAGATAAGATTGCAATTAATGACCAGGAAAAGAAAAATTGCTTCAAAATTGTAAGGGACCATGAGAAATCAATCCAACAGCTGCTAGACCATGTAAAGAAGAATAACATAAGACTGATTGGAGTCAATGAAGAACCAGGAGAGACTGCAGATGACATTAAAAAAAAAAAAACAACTCTTCAGAGAAGTAATAGCAGAAAACTTCCCAAGCAGAGGAAAAAAATTTGAAATACAGATAACTGAGGCAAATAGGACTCCACATAGCCTTGATCAAAAAAAAAATCTACACATAGGCATATAATTGTTAAGATTCCAGAAACTCAACAGAAGAACAAAGTTCTCCAAGCAGTCAGAGAAAAGAAACAAATCCCATACAAAGGACAGCCCATCAGAATCACAGCAAACTTCTCAACGCAGACCCTCAAGGCAAGAAGAGCTTGGAGTGAGGTATTCCAAGTCCTAAAGGAAAATAGCCTCCAACCCAGATTGATGTACTCTGCAAAACTTTCTTTCAAAATTGATGGAGAAATAAGATACTTTCAAGACAAAGAGCACCTCAGGAACTTCATGAATACCAAACCAGCACTCCAGAAAATTTTAAACCATATCCTAGGAACAGACAATGAGGATCACAACCCCAGGAAGCACAGCAGAATGAATCCATTGAGCGCTACAAGAAAAAAAATGTAAAGGGGGAGAATCCAACAAAAAGAAAAATTCATGACAATGATAAGTCAATACGTATAACCATCAATGTTAATGGTCTCAATTCACCAATCAAAAGAAATAGACTGGGCCTGAGATTTAGCTCAGTGGTTCCACTGCCTGCCTTGCAAGTGCAAGGATCTGAGTTTGATCCCTGGAAACAAAAAAAAAAAAAAAAAAGAAAAGAAAAAAAAAAGAAAGAATAGACTGGCAGAATGGTTCAAGAAGCAATATCCAACAATATGCTGCATACAAGAAACACACTTACTTCAAAATGAAACTCATAGACTGAAAGTTAAAGGCTGGAAAACAATACTCCATGTGACGTTAACCCCCCAAAAAGCACAAGTAGCTATCCTCTTGGCAGATCAAGTAGATTTCAAACCAACACTGATTAAGAGAGACAAAGAAGGACACTACATCCTTGTAAAGGGAACAATCCAACCGGAAAAGATGACAATTGTAAATATCTATACACCAAACACTAATGTGCCCAACTATATAAAACAAATACTAATGGACATGAAAAGTCATATATGCACTAATACAATTGTAGTGGGGGACCCCAACACCCCATTCTCACAAATAGATAGATCAACTAGAAAAAAATTAGTAATAAAATACTAGAACTCAATTGAACTCTTGAACAAATGAACTTAACAGAAGGCTACAGAGTGTTCCACCACACAAAATCGGAATATACATTCTTCTCAGCTGCACATGGGTCATTCTCCAAAATAGATTACATACTTGCTCATAGAACATACTTAAGTAAGTGCAAAGGAATTGAAGTTATCCCCTGTATATTATCAGAACATAGGTGATGAAATTGGAGATCTATAGCAAAAAAAGAAACTGCAAAAACTTCATAAACACATGGAAATTGAACAACATACTTCTGAATAACCAATGGGTCACAGAGGAAATTAAAGAAGAAATCAGACAGTTCCTTCAATTAAATGACAGTGACAATACAACATATTGGAATCTTTGGGACACAATGAAAGCAGTCTGAAGAGGGAAATTAATAGCACTGAACACACATATTAGAAAAACAAAGTAAGCCCAATTAAACAACCTGATGCTGAACCTCAAGCTTGTAGAAAAAGAAGAGCAGGACAAACCAAAGCTCGTACAAGGGAGGAAATTAGAAAGATCCGAGCAGAAATCAATGAAATGGAGACTAAGAGAGCAATCCAAAAATCAATGAAACCAAGAGTTGGTTCTTTGAAAGAATAAACAAAATTGACAAACCCTTAGTCAAGCTTATCAGAAAAAGGAAAGAAAAGGCTCAAATCTATGCAATTAGGAATGAAAAGGGTGAAATTACAACAGACCCAACAGAAATCCAGAGGATCATTAATACCTACTTTGAGAACCTATATGCCAATAAGATGGAAAATACAGAAGAAATGGACAGATTCCTAGGTATGTTTGAATTACTAAAGTTGAACGAAGATGAACTAAAAATTCTAAATGATCCAATATCAATCAATGAAATTGAAAATGTAATTAAAATCTTACCAACTAAGAAAAGCCCAGGTCCTGATGGCTTCACTGATGAATTCTACAAGACATTTAGAGAGGAACTACTGCCACTACTGTTTAAACTCTTCAATGAGATTGAAAGGGAAGCAATACTCCTGAATTCATTCCTGGAAGCAAGCATTAGCTTGATCCACAAGGCAGAGAAAACCAAGCAAAAAAAAAGAACTATAGGCCAATCTCACTAATGAACATAGATGCAAAAATCCTTAATAAGATAATGGCAAATAGAATGCAGAAGATCATCAAGAAGATCATACACCCTGACCAAGTAGAATTCATCCCAGGGATTCAGGCATGGTTCAACATATGCAAATCAATCAATGTAATACACTATATCAATAGAGCCAAGGACAAAAATCATATGATCATCGCCATAGATGCAGAAGAAGCATTTGACAAAATCCAACATGCATTTATGATAAAAGCTCTACAAAAAAATTGGAATAGATGGTCTCTACCTCAATCTGATAAAAGCCATCTATGAAAAACCAACAGCCAATATCATACTAAATGGTCAAAACCTGAAATCCTTCACACTAAAATCAGGAAAAAAGACAAGAATGTCCACTATCACCACTCTTCTTCAATATAGTTTTGGCAACATTAGCCATGGCAATTAGACAAGAGAAAGAAATAAAAGAAATAAAGATAGGAAACGAAGAAGTCAAATTGTTATTATTTGCAGATGACATAACACTCTATACAGAAGAGCCCAAGAACGCCACCAAAAGTCTTAAAGACTTAATAACCAAATTCAGTAGAGTAGCTGGATACAAGATCAACACAAAAAAATCAATAGCTTTCCTCTACACCACTGACAGACTCACTGAGAGAGAAATAGGGCAAACAATTCCTTTCACAATAGCATGCAAAAAACTGAAATACATAGGAATCATCCTAACTAAAGAAATCAAAGACCTCTTCTCTGAAAACTATGGCACTCTGAAAAGAGAGATTGAAGATGATATCAGAAAATGGACAAACATCCCCTGTTCCTGGGTAGGAAGGATTAATAGAGTGAAAATGGCCATACTTCTAAAACTACTATATAGATTTAATGCAATTCCAATTGAGATCCCAGCAGCATACTTCATAGACCTCGAGAAAACAATCCAAAAATTCATTTGGAACAAGAAGAGACCCAGAATAGCAAAAGCAATTCTAAGTAACAGAGGCATGGCAGGGGGTATCACAATCCCCAACCTGCAACTATACTATAAAGCTACTGTGATCAAAACAGCATGGTACTGGCAAAGAAACAGACTTGAGGACCAGTGGAACTGATTAGAAGATGCAGAAACAACACCAGACACACTCAGCCATCTCATCTTTGACAAAGGAGCCAAACATCCTCACTGGAGGAAAGATAGGTTCTTTAATAAATAGTGCTGAAGAAATTGGGTTTCAACTTTTCAAAGATGAAAACTAGACCTACACCTTTTACCATGGAAAAACTAAAATCGAAATAGATTAAAGATCTAAATATTAAAATAGAAACCCTGAATTGGCTGGAACAGAGGTTAGGTAGAATTCTTGAAGACATTGGTGTAGGAAAAGATTTTATGAACAAAACCTCAGTTGCCCGTGAACTAGCACAAATAATAATTAAGTGGCATCTCTTCTTATTAAAAAGTTTCTGCACAGCAAGAGAAACCACCACCAGTGTGAAGAGACAACACACAATATGGGAAAAAATCTTCACCTGCTCTTCCTCAGACAAAGGCCTACTATCTCGAATCTATAAGGAACTTAAAAAGATCAGACCCCCCAAATTTAAAGACCTAATCCAAAAATGGACATCTGAAATGAACAAACATTTCTCAAAGAAGTAAAATAGCAAATAAATATATGAAAAAATGTTCAACATCAGTGGTCATTTGAGAGATGCAAATAAAAACAATGCTGAGATTTTACCTCACTCCAGAAAGAATGGCTGCTATCATGAAATCAACCAATAACAAATACTGGCGGGGCTGTGAGGAAAGAGGAACCCTGCTCCACTGCTGGTGGGAGTGTAGACTGGTGCAACCACTGTGGATATCAGTATGGAGATACCTCAAAGAACTAGGACTGGAAGTCCCATTTGACCCCGCTATTCCACTGCTGGGGATCTTCCCTAAAGAATTAAAAGAATCATACCACAGTGATATATGTGCACCCATGTTCATAGCAGCACAATTTGTGATAGCTAAAACTTGGAAGCAGCCCAAATGCCCATCAGCTGGAGACTGGATAAAGAAAATGTGTGTGTTTTTTTTTAATAAAATGGTGTTCTACTCAGCCATAAAAAATGAGAAATTAGAGACATTTATAGCTAAATGGATGCACATTGAGGTAATTCTCTTAAGTGAATTAAATAGGACACATATGTAAATACTGAAGAGTTTCTCTAGTGTGAGAAACTAAAAGTATAAATAAGGACTAAAAGGTATAATAGATAATGTGAAATAGGAAGAAAAGGGGCAAAGAGGAAGAGGAAATGAGAGGAGTAGATGAAAGGAAAGAAGGGAATGGAATTAATATGAGAAAATCAAAAAATGGAAACTAAGTCTTTGTAAATAGGGAGGAATGAAGGAGTTGAAAGGAGGGCAGGGGAATGGGGAAAAGTAAAAACCAAGAGAGATTATGTAAAGATGTAAATTTCCAATGATGAATGTCATTATATTTTGTACCTAAAATGTACCAATTATTAAAATGAATAATTGATAATGCAAAATAGGAAGAAAAGGTCCAAAGGGGTAGGGGAAGTGGAAGGGTTAGGGGAAAGGAAAAAAGGGAGGAAAAATTATGAGAAATGGAAAAAAAGGAAACAAAGTCTTTATATATAGGGAAAGGTGGAGGGGGTGAAGGGAGGGCAGGGAATTGGGAAAAAATAAGAACCAAGGTACATCATGTAAAGGTACAATTTTCTAATGATAAACGTAAATGTATACCTAAAATGTACCAATAAAAGAATTTAAGGAGAAAAAAGAATCGGGCCCATTAACATCTATGGGAAGATAGGACCCAAATAAATAGGGGCCAGTTAGTAGAGCATTAGAAAGTATTATAGCACTCCACTTGGAAGGTGGATCTTTAGAGGGTTCTGGTAAACAACACTTTGTGATGGAACCAGTAGATGAGTGGATGCATTCAGTGGTCATTTCTCTAGTTGATGAAGGCAAATGGGTGCAACTGGTATCCCTGATAGTTGGAGCACAACTCTCATTGCATCTAGAGTCTATGAGGTAAAAGCTGTCACAGTGGTGGTTGGAGAGAGAGTAGTGGCACCATTTAAAGGCCTAAAAGACGCTATTGTAACAGTTTCTTGTTTTGTTTCTGTTTTTTCTAATTTGACCCTATATAAACCCTATCCTAAGTCTATAGGCTGCAGTAGACTTAGCCAAGTAGTAGTCTAGATCACAGTGCTTTGGCTGAAACAGTATCATTGTTAGAGTACATTATTGTTGTCTTAGGTATATGGTTTGTGGCCAGTGATTTGGCAAATGTATTCTTCTCCATTCCACCTAGAAAAGCAGGACAGAAAGAGCTTATATTTATGTAGACAAATAATATGTATTTACAATTTTTTCCTCTTGGATAGGTTAACTCATAGTTCAAAGAGATCTGAACTGCATGACCATCCCACAGAATGCCACACAAATCTATTACGACAATAACATTATATTGACTGAGATAGGATGAGCAAGAGGTGACAAGTATGCTGGAGTACTTAGTAGGACATTTATCCTCTGAGGGTAGGCAAAAAATCCTAGAAGGTTTCAAAGACTCATCTCTTCTGTGAGTTTATGGATGGAGTGGACAGAGCTGTGCTGAGATATCTTTTCAGTGTCAAAGAAATATACATCCTTTACAACAAACATGGAAGCACCATACATGGTAGATCTTTGTGGGGTTCTGCTGGAAGCATATTGGATGCAATATGAATGACCTAAACAGGAGACAACTTGAAGTCAAACTTGGAACAGAATACGGCTCTGCAGAAGTTCCAGGCTGCAGAGCAGTACCCCTGTCACTTGAACCATATCACTTAGAATATTGTATGATGTAGTAATTATTAAATGCATTCTACAGATGAAGAAAATGAGGCCAAGTGAATTAAATAAAATTCATTGCCCATAGGTAATGAATATGAATATTGGGAAACAGATGTCCTGCCTCAGATTATTATGTGCTTTCTATGACAACATCCTGATTCTTCATATTTGCCACAGGATGTTTTCTTCATTTTGCAAAGAAAATCAAGTTCATTATTAGAAATGAAATTCTACCACAGTTAATGTTCCTCATTTAAAGCACTTCAAATGCCATGCCCTGTTTTCTAACCTAAAAACTGGTATTCACATATGTTGAGTCATTTTTTCAATTACTTGCAAAAATGGATAGAGATTGGGAGGGGCTGTGAATTTATGCATGCTAATGAAACCTTAAAATAAAATGTTTCCCTGTGCAGCTTCCAGTCTTGTTGGATAACTTTACTTGATTGAAAATTACTTGAGAAAGATGAAATCATAAATTACCTTAAATTTACTGAAAGCCTGTGAACCACCTATATTAAGTGTGAAGTTGATGAAATTTCAGCTTGAATGAAAATAAGTTGAGAAAACAACATGGCTAACATTTTAGGTAAATTTCCAGAGAAAAGACTGGAATGTAATATTAGTTTCACCAGGCAATGTTGGGTAACATTGCAAATATATTTCTATCATAATTATAATTGTTAAAGTTCTATATTGTTCACTTTCCCAACACTGGTGCAGAATACCTAACATACTTAACTTTAAGGAGAGCTTTATTTGGACTTATAGTTTTAGAGTATTCAGTCCACAGGCTGCTGGCTCCAAGACAGAAACAGCATGGTGGAAGGAAAAGGTGGAAGAAAGCTGCCGAGCTCATGGCTGCCAGGAGGGAGGAAGGGAGAGACAGAGACAGACAGAGACACAGAGAGAGACAGAGAGACACAGAGACACAGAGCCATAGAGACAGAGACACAGAGACAGAGATACAGAAACAGAGAAGATGGAGAGACAGATAAGAACACATTCTTCCAGATTATGTCCCTCCAAGGGACCATCATCCAGTGCAGGCTGTCTTACTTTTCTTGTTGCTGAGACAAAATACCCAACACTCAGTTAAAGGAGAAATGGTTTATTGAGCTCAGTCCATGATTAGCTGGCTGCTAGACAAGGTGGCATCACAGACAGGCTTTGCAGAAGAGAAACAGTTCTTGGAGGCCAGAAAGTGGCAAAGCAACAAGGGAGGGATGACTAGAGCTCTTTCCCTTATATCTTATAGCACTCACACCCTTAATCCTAGTGCTTTTGAGCCTAGCACTGCACCATGAATCAATTCAAGCATCACATACTCTAGATCCAACCACCTCTGGAAAAGCCCCACCTATGACCCACCTATGACCACATGAGGCTTTGAGGGGGCATCTAAACACAAGCCATAACACAGACTCTAGTTCCTAACATCATGTGAACTATTGAATGGATCAACATATCTATCCACTGATGAGTATAGGGTCCCATAATTCAATAAACTTCCAAACACACGAGGCTTTAGAGGACAGTTTAGACCTAAACCATAACAAGCTCTACTTAGAATACAAAATTTCTACTGCATCTACACTTTTCCTCTTGTATGTTTTTATTCTGAGTTATTTCTGACTTTTTCTATCACTACTGATCGATTGATTCACTTATTCCTTTATTCAAAAAACATTTAGATTACCATATTTTAGTCATCATGTAATTGAAAAATAATTCCTACTCACATTATGAGATAATATATTCATAATATTCACATATTGCTAAATTATTGTAAGGTAAGATTTTATCCATGAAGAAAATGTGGCAAAGTCTTATATAGTTAGTGTGTAAAGAGGTTGGATTAAGAGTAGGAAATATGGCACTAGAGCCCATGCTTTTGTTATTATACATTTTCTCAGAAAATTCATACTATTGGATCACTCTGTACTTCTCTATATATTATTCAAACAGGTACAAAATTCTTGCAGAAAAGACAAAAGTAATGACAAATAAGAGAAGGGTCTTTTGGGACCTGTTATATATTCTTGTGCAGCCATGGCAACTAATAGGGGCTACAGTAAACTTGCTTAGTTAACAATATTGTTTATTTTTTCATAGATCATTTGAAAAGGATTGCAGAGGTGTTGTGGCTGAGTCAATTCCTATAGAATTTGACATTCTAGATGTGAATAAATTATTGAAGACACCTCTATATGCTATTTAATGATGGCAAGACAAATTAAGTGACAATATGAACAGACAGCAAGTGACATGTAGTGAAGTTATTTTAACAAAAGATGGACAGATAATACAATTGGGGGCTATATTGGTAAGACTTCCTCATTATTCATAAAGTTTCTGTCTTGATAAAATTATTCAAAATTCTTCATGGGCACAGTTATGTCTAAGCTCAGTAAAACAAATAATACAAATAAAATGCCCATTAACTAGATAACATGATGATTGAAGTGGTTTGGAACTTCCTACTGATAACATATTAGTATGATTCTCTGGAAGGATGTACTCTATCCCTTTGTGGTTTTCACAACATATTTTTTTAAACATATGGTTTCTTTAGTGAATATAGCATCTTATATGCTGAAAATTAAATCTACTATTGATTGAGTTAAAAGAGATCTGACAATTCATAGGATTAAAAACAACTAGAAACTTTCATTTGAAGCAGAAATAATCTCAAAGTCCAAGCCCGAAAATAAAACTTTTACTGTTTGTGAATCACTGTGCTAGGTATGCTTTGTAACCTAGAACAGTCTTTGACATTAACTTAATAAACTGTGTTTAGTAAAATTAAAAATTTTTAAAAAAGTCTGTCACAATTTGGACATCCTAGACTGGGAATTCTCTGATTTTTTCCAACTGATCCTGGGGTTTTGCTTTCCAGCTGTATGAGTTCAGGCCCATCTGCTTCCATGGCATGGGGACAGCTGACACTAGTCTTGGAGCCCTGACATGCCTAGCTAACAGGGATATCAAGTCAATGTTCAAATAGAAAATGTTTCCACTGGCTTCAGATCTGTTAGGATACTCCTTTCATTTATTCTATATACAGTAAAAACACTTTCATATTCAGCCCTGTAATTCGTTCATTTACATATTTTTAAATACTAACTTTTATTTCAGAATTTAGATTTGCAAAGCAATTGCCAAGAGAACTCAAAATTCCCATAAACTCACTGTGAGTTTACTCAATTATTAGAATTTTACATTAGTATAGCATAGACACAATGAATGAACCAAGAGTGATGTATTGGTATTAACTAAAATCCACATCTTATTTAGAGTTCCTTACATTTTTTTCTTTTCCAGGACCCTATCATTTATTTAGTGTATCTTTTTAGATTTCTCTTGCTTATGACTGTCTTTCAGACTCTCCTTGCTTTTGGTGATCTTGACAGGGAGTGCTGGAAGGTATTTTGTAGAGTAGGAGTTGTTGATCATTTCACTACGAAAAAAAATGTTAAGAGATTTTAGGAAGAAGATCATAAAACAAATGCTATTTTTATCATATCAAATTCCATGTACACATCAACATGATTCACCACTGTTGAAGTTGACAATGATTAATTGTCACAGTGTTCACAGTGTTGGTCACATTCCTCTACTATATGGACAACTCATTTTTTCCTCCACTATTTTGTATTCTTTGAAAGAATACATTTAACAAATGAGGTGTTATTTTCCATCTATTTGTGGGGAAGATAGCTACGTAAGTTATTTGGAATTCCACATATTTGTCCCCTCTTTATTTATTTATGTAATCTTTTATTTATATGAGTATGGAGTAACATGTTTATTTTATACTTTGGGCTACAATGAAGACTAATTTAGCTTTTGCACTAGTCAAAGGAGTTTTGGCCACTGGAAATTTTTAAGTTGGTTCCTATATCCTTGTGACATATTTCCACGATGTAGTTTATTTTGCTTTCTGAGAGTACAACATACTGTAGCTTTACCATGTATATTTCCTGAGCAGTCATAGGAACAGCCACCTTTCTGTGGAAATGTCGTTCCTTTTATTGAAGAAAGGAATTAGAAACCAAGATGTGAGTACCAATGATACACATTACTACTGAAGTGTCACTGCTTTTAGGCCATTTCAGCTGACAGAGCGAGGAAATAATATATAAAATAACATCTCTCTTCCATCTGTATCCTTATTAAGTTCAAAAAAATGTCTTCAATTCTAAGCCATCACCATATAAATTATTTAAGTCTCGTGGATGTCCATGACTTCTCACTCTAACACTGAGAATGCTGCCACGATTTGTCAGGTATTTATTCAATTTCATTATAAAAGTATAGGAGTTTTAGAATTGCAAACCCTTGTCTTTGTCTGAAATAAACTTTATGTCCTGGATAGAGTACACATGCCCAATTCCTTTTAGATTTAGTTATAGACTCTACTCTTTCTAGGGACTTAGGTTGACATCTTTCTCTCATCCTCAGGTGAGATTATTTTTTATTTGTAATATGGTTAGATCTTTTGGTCATATTTTGTATTCCATCCTATGATGCTCTCATTTCTTAATTTTTAAAATTTGCTTATGTTAAGGCTCTCTGTTTCTGCCGAGAAGTTCTATGGATTTTGATAAATACAGTCATGTATTCCTGCACTGTAATACTATATAGAATATTTCCCTTCTATAATAATTGTCTTTCCCTAACCTATTCAACCCCCTTTCACACCTAAAGACCTTATTTCAAATTACAATTTTTTTATCCAATGTTCATTTTTATCTCAAAATACGTACATATAAGTGTGATCTAAATTTCAGTTTCTTTTAGAGGTATAGTGTTAAACTGTACACTCTTTGTCTTTGCCTTTATTGGGCTGAGATTGCCAAAATGACCAAGGAATGCTTTGAAATAGATAGTTTTAGTCCATGAACATTAAAATACAAAGTGAGATAAAGAATTATCATGTGAAGTCCAGAATGTTAAGCATACCTATTATTAACAAACATATAATAGGTTATTGAATTAGAAACCTATAACAGGTTATTGAATTTTAAGGTAAAGCATATGATCTGAATCAGAAAATAAATCTGAAAATTAAATAAATGGTGAATCAAACTTCTAGTTGCTTGGGAACTCATAAATCTGAAAGAGAAGAACAGATGAAGAACACAAAGAAAGCATCAGATCTAAGATATCATCTACCTAAACATTCTTCCTCTTCAGATTAGAAGACTCAGTGTACTTAATGAGAATGAAAAATCAATTCTCAACTAAATAGTTTGGCACGCAAAGGTGACAGTAGTAACCAGTGTTGGAAAATGAGTGTTTAGAAAGAAGACAGCTACTGTCTGGATAATAAACTTTATTACTTAGTATTGATTAGAATAAAGGGCTCAAGAAAACAATTTTTTGTGGCTAAGCTATAGGTTGAAAACCTGATCATCTTCCATTTTAAATAAATTGAGTTTAATAAATATTTCTTAGATTTGAATAATATTCAAGACGATGCCCTGGGCACTGGACTTATGAATGTGCCAGTTGACAGTCTTGAAGGGTCTCATGGCTTTACGATGGAAGGCAGATCACTCTCTAAGTGTCAAGAATGCTCTTCCTCATCATTGTTCCTTGCAGCTGAATCTGGAGTTCTTACATAGGGGCCACCAGAAGGTTGGTTCAGATAAGGAAATCAAAAGTAGCTTAATGAGAGGGAGAACTGGGGCTAAGTCAGAGAGGCCTGGGTAAAAACATATGCACACACTCACACACACACACACACACACAAAATTAAATTTTTAAGCCATTTTTGTAGTAGGGAATGTTAGGATAATGGCTTCAAAAGCAGAACATTGTTATGTTAGGAAAGCAGTGATAGGCCATAATGAAGGGCTACCTTTATACTGAAGAGCCATGATTCTTAATCTTTGATTTGTAGGATGGAGCATCAGATTCTAATATATAGTTCAGATTAAGGAATCTGGCAGCAATGACTTTTAGCAAAACCTTAATGGTAATACTGTCATAGAGTTCTTTAATATTAAATTTTATTTTTTAGTATATGCCTATGGTCAAGAAATATGACCTGGCATAATGGGAAGTGTGATTTTATGATCCAGGTGCTTGGGAGGCAGAAAAGGAGGCGTGCTGGTTTGAGGACAGCCTGGGAAGATTAGGGAGAGCCAATCAGAGAGAATGAGAAAGAGATGGAGGGAGGGAGGGGGCAGGGGAGATGGGCTAGGGGTAGGAAAGAAAAGAAAAGGAAGGAAGGAAAAAGGAAGAAGGGAGAAAGGAAGAGTGAGAGGAAAAAAGAAATATAGTTTTATAAGAAATATGAATGACATATAAATTATTATTATATATATGTAAGGGTGTGTGTATGGTATATAAATATTTGAATTATTATCCAGTTCCTTATTGACTAAGACCTGTCATGCAGTATACAAATATATATAAATAATATATATATACATATTTTAACTGGAATTGTTAATACATTTAGATATTTTTAGATAGCCAAAAATACCATTGTTTCAGTTACCTACAAAATTCATTACAGTTACATGCTGTATGGGTTTGTAGTCTGGAAATAAGCAACTGAGCCATAGAGCCTAGGTGTGTAGTGAGGTTTCTGTAAAATCACTCTATTATGTTTGTACAACAACAAAATTACCTAATGATTCATTGCTCTGGATGTTTCTCTGCAAGCAACATATGACTGTGTGTCTGTATCCATTTTAAAATCTACTATATTTGGGATCTGGGATTGAATTAATGAGAAATTTAAAATTGTTCACTGACTAGTGTATAAGCAGACTAACCTCATGGTTCACATTCATTTTCATTTTAAGTGAAATATATATTATGGTAATTACATTACAGCACTCCATTAAATTAATCATTATTAAAACCTCACAAATTGGGAGAAATCAATGACCCCATATTACCAAATGGTTAATGCTGGATGCTTGGTAGATGGCTATTACCTCAAAATGTATAGTTGGTGCAAGAACAAAGCTTATTGGTTCATACAAACATTTAGATCAAATTTTCTTTGTGTTCTATTTTGGCTTTACAAACATAAGCTTTGACACTTGGATCTCATTTATTTTTTAGCAGTGCTATTTTTTTTTCCTACTGACACCAGGAAAATATGTCTGTTTACTGTAGTATAAATGTGGTTCCCTTAAAACATTTAAAAAACATACAAAAGTTCACGTTTTATAATTTTAGGAAGGTTTCTTTAGGTAGGAGTTCTGCATTTCAGAGGAGCCATATATGACACAAACAGTGAACAATTGGGAGTACTAGCTGATAATGATATGATCATTTTTGGCAGGCTCTTCGTGTAGTTCTGGCAGAAGTGTAGTGATACATTAGTCATTTTCACAGAGAAGATATTGGTCTATGCCAGTCTCTTATTTGGGGTGCCATCTGTACCAGTTTTTTGTCAGTAAATTTGAAAAGAAAATATATCCATTGGTGTATATTATTTTTATTTTTTAATCATTATTTCACACAAACTATACCATTCTTGGGGTATAACGAATAGCACACATGAATAAAATTGCTTTTGTGTCTTCTTTATTAACTAGAATACCTATCTCAAAATTGCCCCATTAAGCTTTAATTCTTCTTTTTACTTCAAATTGTCCATAATTTACTATCTCTAGAGTCAAACATTGGGGAAAACAGTGAGTTCTAATTTTTCCTTTCCTTTCACTTGACCTTCACTGCTTTGGCTCCTCTACTTATAAATATGATGGTGAGGACACTCAGTGTTTGATATGGTGGGCTATATTTCTCTTAAGCTTACCAAAAATTCAAGTTATTCTAAAATTCAAGTCAGTGTTAACATAAAGAGGCAGCCATTGCAATGTTTGCTGACTACCCTTGACTACATGGCTAGGTGAATAGCATACATTAAATATAGTTCATAGTTTCTACCAAGAGAAGAGTTATATTTTACTCCTTCTTTGAACATAGTGAACATTCAATAGATATTTCCTGTGCTGAATTTAAGCACAGATGGACTTGTTATAATGACTTAGAGGTACTTCTGTTATCTTCAATGAAAAGAGTTAGACATACGCTGGTGTAAAACACAACTTTGAAGAATGACTTCTAAGTGTTGATTTTAGGGGGCATAAGAATAAGAAACTATTACCTCAAGGTTTGTTTGAGAAATTTTATAGGTTTGCTGAATTAGTTAAGGATTGTAGCAAAAGATGTTCCTCAGAATAATGAGCATAATATAAATATAGTTGAATTTTCCAAATTATGTGAGCAACTAAAGAGGAACATATTACTATTATCACTTATTTATAGTTAAACCCATTGAAACCTGCTTTAAAGAGGCATTTAAATATTTTACCACTATTGTTTCATAGAATCCTCCAAAAAGTCACATAACTACAATTTTTATTTTCAGTTTACCAGTGGATAAAACTAGTCTTGATGCATTTTTACACAATTATCATCCATGCAGTGGGTAACTTTGAGATACATTTTATGTTACAAGCACCCGAGCGTAACTGTAGCTGGCTAATATGCATACAATTCTTTTATTTTGTTGCACAGATCTACTAGTCACAATCTAGATGTTTTGCCTGTGATTAAGAAAAGATGAAGTACTGTGAAATGATAATGTTCTTTTAAATAACTATGTTTGACAAAACAGCTTCTTTAGTATTTTGAGTTATAATGGTGTGACATTTCTAAACTTGTAGTGAAAAACCTTGTATCTCATTTAAAAGGAGGCCCACTTTCTTTAGTTTTTTTATTAGTACATGTTTGCAGTGTAGAATGATTACATCCCTTGTGGAGATTTGTTACATATACATAACACATCTTAATTATTTCCTCCTCCTCCTCCTCCTCCTGCCCTCTTTCTACTCCTCCTCCTCCTTCTCCTTTTGGTCGTTTGATGTTTCATCCCCTTACCCTCTCCTCCTTCTCTTTCCCTCTACCCTTTGGACCCCTTCCATTCTGCCAAAGATCTATCTCCCTATTTCCTATTATTTTTCTCTTAATTTATATTTTAAGTGATTTCTCTAGGTACCACAGGTGCCCTCCTCTAACATTCAGTCCAAACAATAAGGAGTGGAGAATATGGAGAAGAATTTGGAGAAGGTGGACGAAAGAGCAAATGGTAGAAATACATTTCCCAGTTCTGAGAATGATATTTATAGAAGAGAAAAAAGGCTTGATGTCTTCCAAATTAGATGGGTCCTGGAAAAACAATAGCGTGGATGCTAACAAACATCTTCAAATATTTCTAAGATAGATGGATAGACATAGAGACTGATATAGATAAGATAGAATGTCTAATTATAGGTACTTCCCAGAAGGACCTGGAAATATGGAAACACAAGCATCTCGAAGGCTTATTCCTTAACTAATAGGTAGATATTAACAATTTTTCCCCTTCACACAATGTATAATTGTTAGCAGATGCAGAGGAAATCAGCATTTGGTGAAATTAAAAGGACAAGTCTATGTTGTAGAGCAATTATGTACAAAAGTATGTACAAGGCTCTAGGTTTTATCCTTAATACCACAAAAAAATTTCAATAAAGAAACCACAAATCTAAATCTTACTATATGCTTTTGAAGCTCATAAGCTGAAGATTATTGATACAGTTTAATTGTAAAGTAACAGAACAGCAAACTTTTCATTGATAAACTTCCTGTTTTACATGCTACCGTTATTAATTAAATCAATCATTTAACCTATAATTATTTGAAATTATTTCATGTAGTCTAAAAATTGCATAAATTCTTTATGGGACTTCCTACGACTGAGGTTGTTTTTAACTATGTGTCACATCTTTTTCAGTGGTTATTTTGAAGCATATTGGAACACAGGATTTTTGAATGTGTGTGATTTTTTAATATGAATCAAAATAAAAGGATATTGGGAAGTATAAAGTGTTGGTCCATTAAATAATAATCATGAAAATTTGTTTAAAAATTCAAACTACATTTTGTATAGTTAGTCTATAGCTAGAAGCATAAGAATCAGAGTACCCCTGTGGTGGGTGAGTACAAATGAACACCTATGCAGTACTACGTCTGCTATCAGAATAGAACCACCTGCACGCTGTAGGTTGGAAAGATTCAAAGTGAAGTACCGATCATAAGTGGTGCTTAACTTTTTGAAGCCAGCAGAATATTATTACTCAAAGTCTGTATCTGACAGAGGTAAATTACTTTGTTGTAATCATGTTCATGAGCTGTCTTGTGGTTGCCAGTCAAGGCCTGCCATTCATCTAAATGAAATGATAGCTTTGAAAAGTTAATTAGATGTTACAACCTGATCAATATTGAAGAGCTTTAATGTATATGTTTCCATTGCTTTCTCTAAAATGTTCTCATATGTTTTAAGAAGATCTGCCATGGAAATGTGACAGTATTAAAAGGCCAGTCTGCTGCACAAATTCTTTTGTAATTTTGAACTGTGTAGGAACATACATTTAAATGAAAAATCTTTCAATCATCTCATTGTAAAGAATTATCAGTTAAAATTAAAAATGAGTTAAAAATTAACTTAGCTTTACATTAGAGAAGTCCATTTCCTGAGGATACATATTGCTTTAATAGAATATATTTTTAATATTGGCTTTATTTAGGAAAAATCATATCTATTTGTAATAATCTGGTAGGGAAATTCTTAGCTTTAAATATCATTAATAGTTTATTCTCCCACACAATTAAAATTCTTAAATTTGAAATTCATTCCCAGACTTTAGGTCTCAGATGTGTAGCCATCTCAAGAGAGGAAACACATTAGGTTGCATTTTTCATCATTTGTCAGTATGAATTAATTTAACAAGTCCTTCTTCATGAGCAATTTGGAAAGGATCTCTGATGAGGTGGGTGCAGAGCAAGTGTAATTTACTTCAGATAAGTATTTAAAAACACAGGCCAAGTGGGGAATGCTAAATGTTTCAGGACAACAACAAAATTATACAAACTTCCTTTCACTTTGAAATTACAGAACCTGTTGAAGACAGATTATTTTACTCTGATCCACATAATTTAAACTCAAACTACTAATAATGTGTTTACTTCTGAAATGTGATGAAATTTTTAAATTTTCAGTAATTGACTATTAGAAAAGGAAAAAATCAGATATATAATTTCTCCTTTTTTGTTTGGGTTGACTTTTAGAAAGTGCTTTAGAAATGACTGAAAAATAAATAATATTGCTATGAGAGAGAGAGAGAGAGAGAAAAGAGCAGAGGAGAGAAAGAATGGTTGTATGGACTTTTCATTATAAGAATATTAGCAACTTTTAAAAATGAAAATGGCTTAATCTAATAGTTACTGTTTATACTTAGACATTCCATAGGTGAGATTTTCCAAAGGATTGTTTAAATTGATTTTTCTAAATTGTCTACCTCCTGTTTCTCTTTAACTTCTTGTGTTCTGGTTTGTTTCCCCACCACTTCACTGAAGCTGCTGTCAGTATTGTCACCATTGATTTTTTACCTTAACAAATTCCAGGAGTATTTTCCAGTACTCTTTCTGTACCATTTAATACTGTAGGTCTCTCCCTCCTTGATATTCTCTCTCCCTCTTGGTTCTGTAACTCTCTCTTGGTCCTATTTTCTCTCAGTTTTTTTGCTGCCTAAAAGATTCCTCCTTGGTCTACCTTTCTCCACAGAGACATCATACACAGGTGTACCTTAGAATTTCATTTGCTATTCTTCTCATTCTCTCTATATATTTCTAAAAGATCATACGGATTCTTCATATTCATCTACGTTTTTATTGATTGCTCTGAACATAGGGAAATAGAGCCCAAAGGGTCAGTCTCTCTGGGACCAGAGGTAGAAATTGTTTAGTGACTGGAACTACAGAACTACAGATACTGGAGATACTGGTGCCTCATTTCTATATCCTATGGCAGAGTCTTACTGCAACCTGTCATCTTCCCTCACTGTGTGCCAGACATTTTAAGAAAAATTGTACATGAAAGGTTATACAAAATAAATCAAAAGTCCTGATGTTCTACTTTTCTAGCATAAATCTACCATTAGGAGTGATTGAGTAACCATTTGCTAATTGTTTGGTCTACTACTGTAACAGGTCACAGAAAGTTCATCTGATCTAGCAACTTCCTAGTATTACTCAAGAATAATAATAATAAAAGAGACAAGAACAGATGCTGTTGTAAAGGTCATGCCAAGAAAATGAAGCTTTGAAGCTTTTCATTTCCCTGTAACTACCACCATTACCTCTTCAAATTTCAAATTGAATGTTTGCCTATATTGACTCAAGTCAAAGAGATAGACTGCTTATGCAACAAATTCTTCATTGTTTATGAGGATGAATGACAAATGGATCTTAGAATATTCTTTTTAAGGTAAAACTTTAGGAAATTAACTCAAAAATTATTCTGACTAATGAAATTTATGTTGTAACTACTCAGATTGTGTCCTTCAATGATCTACAGATCAGTATGGAGGCGTGGATCAATATGACTAAGTTGTTTGTTTCCCCTGAGACTGGTATCCCAAGAGTCATGTTAATTTAGAAATGGAAGTAATATGAGAAGAAAGTATATACCTTACCCTTGGTCTTGGAAATAAATAAAATAAATAGTAATACCATTTTTATTTTAAAATACTAGAATGCATTAGACACTGTTACTCAGAAAATTGGACTTCCTTCCCTGAACTTTCTCAACTATGTCCCCTGTCTCAGGCATGCTATCTATAGGCTGTGCTTTCCAACATTTTTATACTATATATTACTATCTACCTGTGACCACCTGAGCCAGACAAGCTCAGAATTGTCTGCATAAATAGAGAAAAATTGAAATAGAAAAAACAGATTTATAGAGAGTGGGTCCTAATGGTCTTCCTGCCCAGTGTCCATATCTTCTATGATACCTGAATGTTCTATTCAATGTGATCTTTAAGATAGTGTTGTTTTCTTTCAGTAAAAACTCCACTTTGCTTGAACTGCCTTGCCTTGGAATATATATTTGTGTTTCATGCCTACTATTCACCTGCTTAATAATACATTTTATCTGAGAACAGCTTCCTCTGTCTTTTAAAACTTATTCCTTTCGCCTGATCCTCAATTTTACCCTACTTATTTAACTTCTGTAGAAGATGCTCTATTTTTACACAAACCTTATCTAATGGCAATAGTGGACTATTCCAGACATTGGCAGCTGGCCAGGGCTAGACCAATCATAGCCCTTCCTTGGTATTTTTTAGTTTGAGAACATAGAGTGCATTAGACTGCTCTCGATCCCGTAGCAGACTTTTCAAGTATGATACCTGCAAAACTGCCAGCATGCCCCTCACTAATTTAGGTCTATTGTAAAGATTATGAAGCTGACACATGACACACAATGAGAACAGCATGCTGAGGGTGTTTGCATTGTTGCTTATAACTGATCCCTGAACTAGCTGAACGGTTGAACTTTTCCCTGTCTAAGCCAATTATTCTCACTTATGTCTAACTTATTTAAAATGAGTTTTGATTATAGTTGCTACATTTAGCAAACAAAAATACAGTATGACAATTGTATTTAAATATCATATTAGCAATGATATTGTAGTATTTGGCACTTATTTAAACTAAAAGATGATCTATTGTTTATCTGATATTCAAATGTAACAGGACATTCTGTATTTACCTGGAATCTTACTTTTGTTTGCTACAAGCAAATGAATTTGGTTGCTTTCTGTGACTTGTAACCACATAGAATTATTTACTATAGCACCTTAAATACACATTTCTATTTAAATCCAAAAAGACATGGGTGGTAAGTTTATGCTTTCTAGATAGTTTGGTGTAGCATGAGTATCCTCCTATAGCTTAGATTTTTCCTATCCAATTTTAGATATAACTCTCTAGCGAGTGCAAATGTACTTTACACAGAGCATCTGGGACCTAGGAACTTTAATGTGTATTTTAAGTTAAAACTCTGAGAGATGGATTTAATGTTCTCTCAGAATTAAAACTCAGGAACCCTTAGACAGCTCCTGGACAACTCACTTCATCGCACTTCTTTAGTCTCCTTATCTTTAAACTTTTTTTTTCAGTCTTTCCAAGGTGTCACAGTGATGAACATTTACGGAATGCTCTTAAGATGAAAATTCTAAATCTTTTTAAGCTTTATATATATATATATATATATATATATATATATATATATATATATATGGAGTGTACCTGTAATAATGTAAGAAAACTGTATTTTCACATTTTTAATCATTTTAATAAAAGAAAAACACAAAGTTTCATTCTTACATTGACTTCATAAAATGTTTTGTTTTGGTATCACAGTGACAGGAAGGGTTTTTCTAAAATAGAAGTAAAGAAATGTAAATATTTCCCAATACTTAGGCTATAAGTATTTTTCTTCATAAAAATCCCATTGTTCTTAATCACAAATGGTCAACTGTTTTCTTTTCAAATGAGGTCTACATTAAGATTGCTTTTGAAAGTGTGCATTAATGTGGAGGGATGGGAAGTTACTATGATTCTCAGTTCATGTTACTTCTTGAGTGCTGTCACTTCTCTATATAAAGCTATAGAAATTGAACATTAGCCCTTTAAAGGAGTCACATTTCAAGGATCAGGTGGGAAAGACAGAAGTGTTGGATGCACCTCAGTGCACTGCTGTTCATCCTCAACACTTTGCACAATGTGAGAATGTTTAATAATTCCAACCCAACCCACAGATAAGAATCTCTGGTGTCACATCACAACTGACAGTGCTGGTGTGAGATTTGCAGTAAAACAATATTCCAGCTGTAGCTTTCATTTACAGAAATAAAACAGCAGAAGTGGAGGGAAAAAGGCCAGGAGAAGATAAACACTTTTATCTTGCAACAGCACCAACATGAAATTATAAAAGCTATACTAAAATAAGGAGAGAAGATTCCAACCTCAGGACCAAAATATGATGTGTACCATATCATTTAAAATCTGTTGCTCTGTCTACATTTTACATTAGCCAGTTAATGTTTAGCTACCCAGAGAGATCTCCAAATATAAATAAGCTCTTTTTCAAATAAAGTCTATGGCAACTGTGGGACAGGCGGCCTTATTTTTCTCCCATTAATCACTAGAAACTTCACACGGCATGAAAGTCTCAGGGGATATTTCTGGCTGGGAAAAAGATCCTCCCTCCTCACTTCTAATCAGTCCATCCCATCTGTAATGGCTTTAGAAAATTGTTAATGACATAAAGTGACAGTCGAAGGGCTTTTTGGTCTGTCAGTGTAGGGTTACTATGAGCTCTCTAACCAACTACTACATGCAGGCCTCAAAGCTGCTGGAAAATGATCTGGATTATGAAGGAATAAATTTGATATGTTAGCAATCACAAGCAGGAACTGAAAAGAAAGACTTCCTTAATACAGTTCTTTCAGACTATAATGGGAAGTACAAAGATAAATCTGGCTCAGAGAAACCCACATAAGACTGCTGCAAGCACACAGAATATAGATCTTAGTTATGGGATGTGTAAAACACACAATGGCCTGAATAAGGAGCTAAGTATATAAGTGCAAACAAATCCGTTTTTATAGTTAGCATGGCATTTTGAATGGAGTTTAAAGCCGAAAGGACACTATCCTACTTGCAGCTGAAGACGGGAAATGTAACAGTAAGTACTGTGTTCTCATATATAGAACTTTAATAAGGAAATTTTCCAGAAACCTATGAACATAAAGCAAATTAAACCTGAATTTGGTTTTCCTCATAAGACTGGACAAGATTTCCTTCCCCTAATTTAAAATATTGTTTTCTCCTTCCAGTTCCATTATCTTGCTTTGGATTTGTGGAAATTTTGAACAGTGATGTGTGAATGACTACAATTTGAAGTTATCTGTTAAATTCAGCAACATGACATCGCAAGGTATAATCTCATCCCTCACATTACATAAAGGTTCTGTACAGAACTGATAAATAAATGCATATCTGGGAACTTGAGTCAGTTAAAAATAGGAAGATAATAAGATGTAAATGGAAATCTGGGAGGTTTTTTAAAAGAAAATTTTATCCTAGTGCAGTAAAACATTTTCTTTCATGTATTTTTTTTTCAATTTCAAGAATATTCACCTCATTAAGGTGTCATAGAAAGTGACAATATAAACAGTCAGTTTCCCACACATTTCCTGTAGGTTGTGCTAAGGGGTATAAAAATACTATGTTCTGACAATTACATAGATTTTGAAAGATTAAGTAAAATATTTTTACCTAGTTATATAGAAAAAAATTTTACTTAGTAGTAGAGAATATATATCATTCTCAAATCCTATTATATTCCATAAGATACATGAAAGAGAATTATACTGAGTATAAAAATTTTTCCCTATTAGGGAAAATCTGTGAAGACCTTTAAAAACAGGATAATTTCTTATCATACTGAGATGGTGTAAGAAGGGCTGTACCTGACAAAATCCATTTTTACTGGATGGTTTCTAAAGGAAACTTCTAGCTCTGTTTCTACTATTAGCCACAATTTCTCTTAGATGGGTATAATTTTGTAGGAATAGATAGTCAGCTAGTAGGTCCTGAACTAGTCTATAGTTGTGCATTAAAAACAGGGATGGAAAATAAAAAGGCAAGAATACTTTCTCAACAAGTAATTCTGATTGAGCTAGGTAGTGGAATTTCAACTGATTTCTTTCTTTGTCAAATGTCACACATTCTCTCTGAGAATTATAGTTAGGTTTGGGAAATCACTGGCATACTGAGAGAGGTTCATCCTATTAGGCTTTGGAATGGGACATAGATTTTTGGATACCTACACTAATTCTTTCAGAATACCAGGAACTCCACTCATAAGTATCTATTTCAGTGCTCTAAAATGATTAAATGACATCATGATGACTTGATTTAAAGAAAATGTTACATGAGGCCCTTGAATGGTACCCTGGTGGCCTAGAAGAGTTAATGTACTTTTCTTAAGTGCCCAATTTAGTCTTAGTTTGCAATGTAAGAACAGGGAATGTATCTCAATAACTCACTGATAGCTTCATCTAATATAAGTATATTAAGGAGAGATAAGTCTTTTGAAGGAGTCTATCAAAGAACAGGTGGCAATTCTGAGTAATTCAGCTTTGCTGCAGAAGGAAAGGTGGGGAACGTCTTTTTTCTATTATGTGGAATGAAGTGTTGCCCAATTCTAGAATTGAAAATAAAGCCAATTAAAATACTTGGTATCATAGAATTGATATCATAGAACTATATAATACATCCCCAAACCATGCAGAATTTAGGATCCAGTCTTTTTAATAAGATTATAACACACAAGTTGTCACAAACACACAACTTTTAATTCTTTTATATGGAGGATATTGTTAGATCAAACTGTGATAATATTGAGTACTGAAAATAAGATAGTATGAGAAGGAAGTTGAACAGAAAAGGAAGAGGAACAATTATGAAAATAAAGGTAGGAAACATTATCTAGGATTCAAAAATAATTTGGTCAAGTGAATAAATCAATTAATAAAAGAAAGAAACATGAAACAAAAAGAAATATCAGTCCATTAATCATCTTAAAATATGTACATGTTAAAGTTCTTAAGTCCAGAATCATCCCAAGAATGAATGTATTTCCATATGTATAATACAAATTTCTTGTATGATTAAATAAATCTTTCAAATTGATGCCAAAAGATTCTGGAAGTCAAGATAGTATAATTTTGCAAAGAATGAACTTTGTTTTGTACTGATGGGGGCTGGTCTAAGTTTTTTCGGGTAATACTTTTATTACTTGAATAAATCGTTATATTTTTCTTCAGTTCCTATATTGACAAGTTGGGGAGTAAGATGGTACCTATATTGCTGGATTGTAAAAATAAACAGAAGACATAAATACAAAGTACTTGGCAGAGTGTCTAACTCATAGCACATTACAATAAATACTAATTATTGGGATCGTGTAGTAAGTGGAATTGGAACAAATGCTTAGCCACCCAGAAACAACAGTTTGTTTATTTAGTTTCCCTGGTGCTTTATCTAAAATTATTTTAAATGGATTAAAACTTTAAAAGTAATAAAGAGAAGCATAAATGAAAATATATCTGAATGTTTATAATAATGTGGTTGGTGGGGTAAGCCAGAAAAATAAGGGATAGACTTACAGAAGGCAAAGGAAAAAATCAAAATTTTGATGGAAAGATATGCTTAAAAATACAAGACACATGGCACATGAGAGAAAATATTTGCAATGCAAAATACAAGAGGTTATTATAACATATATGAAGAAATTTTACCTTCACTTTTTCTAAAAGTAGCATTTAATCAGACTGGTATAAACACACACAGATGGGATGTATTCTAACTTCATTGTTCTTTCTATCTTCAGAATCTTCTCAAACTTCACCTTGGGTAATGTTTTCCCCACAGCAAGGAATCAGCTTAAATGTTACTTCAGCAAAAAAGCTGCTTCTATGCCTTCCTAAATTTCCTTCTTATAGAATTTGTCTTTTTTCATCTTAGCCCTTGTTCTTCATGTATTTATGTCTTTTGGTTTCTATCTCTTTTCCCATTATTGGACAATAAGTTTATGGGGCAGGGTATGTATTGTTTTTGATTCCATATGCTACACCTAAAATAGAGCACACATTGAAATAACATGAATATCATGAAGTGTCCAGACTGTCACATTAAGGCATTTAGCCTTTACATGTAAGGTAGGCATGGTAGTCATAGAATTTTTATGCAGAACAAATAATTCTTGGGCTTCAGAAAAAGATAAAATATGAACTGGAGGCCAAGTGGTCCATTTGAAAGTTTGAAACATTCTAAGAGATTGTAAAGAACTAAAGTAAGGAAATTTAATGAAGATAGAAAGATGATTGTAAAGATATCCATGTAAAATTTCACTATTTTAAATGTAGTTGAGGGTATATACAGGGAAATAATGAGGATAAAATTTAATTCTAGATTTTAGAGGAGATTGTAAACCCCTAATACTATATGAAGACATCTGTAATTCTTTCTCTAAGAAGTATAAAGTCAATTAAAATTTTTAAAAGATTTTGTTTGTTTTGCTTCTTGTTTGTTTATTTGTGTGTTTTTAAATCATCTTGACTATGTAGTCTAAATTATTGGGATATATGGATTAGACTTCTAAGGACCAAAGGAAAGTTGAATTTTCAGAGTTATCAGTCACTGGTTTCTAATTCCACCACACATCTCTATAGTTAAGATCACCTTAATAAAGAAATTTTGGAATCCTGACAACTACTGCCAAGTGAACTTCCCCATCATTGTCAACTCCACTACCACCAGTACCAGTGGTAATAATGGCAGCGCTGACACCAACATCAGTAAACATTTACTGAACAATTATCTATCAGAAAATGAAGTAGATGTTTGGGTACACAGAAATCTGACAATTCCTGCCATCAAAGAAGGAGAATATATCAGTAAATAACTTTATTCATGTAGAGTAGCCTGTAATAAAATGAGTATTTAGGAAAGTCATTGCTTCTGTAGTTTGAAGAGAGAGTTGACCACATATGGAAAAATCTTTAGGAATAGCTTCATGGGGGAGGTAAGGTTTGCATTAGTATTTATAGAAAGAATAATTTAGGATAAAGATAAAGGCAACTGCTCAGACAGCAGTTACTGTGAGAGCAAGAAATGAAATTCTATGGTAGGTTCTAAAGGTAAGGGGACACATATACAAATAAGACTTTGACCAAAGCATGGAGATCACAAAGAGAAATGAAAGTATTCATAGAGATAGGTCAAAACATACTGTAAGGTTCACTTAGTGTCAGATTGAGGTTGGTTTATTTTGAAAAAAACTTTAAATGGTTTATTTTGAGGAAGTGGAAAACCACATACAAGTTTTGAGCCGAGTAGCTACTTGTGGGAAGTTGCTTTAAGAGGTTAAGAGAATGAACCTGAAAAGCACGCAGTAGGTTAATTCTAGTGATTAAAATGCAAATTGATGAAACCAGTGCCATGATAATTTTTTTAGGAGAGAAAAATGAGAATCTGCTTGGTGAAAGAAGAAGAGGGAAATAAGACAATTTTAAAATACTTTTTACTATGAAAATTTTCAAAATAAAAAAATAAAATACAACAAACCTTTAAATATTAATCACTCCAAATTACTAATTCAAGATAAATCATATTTAATCTACTTGTTCACCTATTTTAACTCAGATTTTTTTTTTGCAGTACTGAGGATTGAATCCAGCACCCTTGCAGTAAGCTACATATAAGCCCTTTTCAATTTTTAATTTTGAGACAGATTCTCCCTAAGTCATTAAGTAGCTCAGGCTGGACTTGAACTTGTGAACTTCCTCTCTTAGCCTCCCAGAGTGCTGGGATTACTGTGTGCCTTTATATTCCACTACATCTAGATTTTTATGAAGCCAGTCATCATTTTACTTCATGTATATATATTTTTGAATGTCCACTTATAAAATATAAGTGTCCTTTAAAAAAGAACACTATCGTCACACCAAAAAATTGAAAAAACTTAACAATGCCAAGTACATAGTAAGTATTCAAGTGCATATAATTTTATATGAAATTCTTTGTAATTCATTTCCTTAAATCATTATCCAAATAAGTGCAATTCTTTTCTATTGATTGATGTTTCTAAAATCTTTTTTAATCTTTAATTATACCTTCCACCTTTTTTCTTTCTTGAAGTTTTTTTTATTAAAAAGACATACTTCATATTTTGCTGACAGCATAATGGTAAGATTTAAGTCTCAGTCTGTCTCTTATATTTCATAGTATATGATGGTGAAATTAAAAAACTAAGTCAGATTTAGGTCTGCTTTTGGCCAAGAAGGGTTTATAGCTTATTTTGTGTACTATTGGGGGAACATGATATTTGTTTGTCTCTTTTTGGTATGTGTTATAACATTTCTTAAAAGTGATGATATAATTCAATCTTTAGTCTGTTTTTTAATTGAAATGCTACTATAGAGAGAATTTTCCTATTAATAATTTATTATTTTGAATAATTCTTTATATGGAAAATTTAGGACAAATGTATTCTCCTTTATATTTCAATTTACAAACTGAGTTAATTTCCATTTTCCTCCAAACTTGATAACTGAGTATTCTATCTTTGTTTTTAAAGACCTATTACTAAGTCAGGTTAAAACATGTTTTATATAATTCTATCTATAGCATTCTTATTTGTATTCAAACAATCCTATCCTTCCCCATTGAGTAGCTTTAATTTGACTTGTGAGGACGTTTGATACCACAGTACTGCCCTTGAGAGTTGTCAAGGTGTCTCAGGCTCACCTGTTAAATTTACTATCCCTAGAACTTGTAATCATTCATCTCTTTAAAGAAACTTGCCCTTTGCATTATATAATGATATTTAGGAACCACAATTTGAGTGTTAGATGTGCTCTTTACTATAAAATCAGACATTGCTTTTTATATATTTTCAAAGAGCAAAGTGAACAAATGTGCATGTTTTAAAAGATAAAATTTATCATGAGTTAAAGAAGATATTTCCAATATCAAATCTCTCTCCAGATATATATATATATGCATTTATGTCTGTGTATATATATACATACACACATAAAAATATATTAGGTTAATATATAAATATATAATATAATATATAATATAAATACATGTATTGTATAATTTATAATAATTATTATAATATAATATCTTATAAATATATGTATTATCTATATTATATATTAAACATAGTGTTTTTGGCTTTATTTCCTGTTTCATGTTAACAATCCTTGTTTTCAATAATCTTTACACAATCCTTCATTTATTTTTTTCACTACAAATGCAGTATTCTTGTAACATTGACGTCATTGTTACTTTCAAAATGAAGTGTTAAACTATGTAATTATTTTTCAAAAATTTTGTTGAAATATGTGTACAATTAAGTATACATAGTCAAGTAATGGTACTTTAAAGTCACTATAAATAGTTCCCTTTTTCTATTATATCACTTGTCATTTCATGCACTTGTTGTATGATTTTATTTTTTTCCATTAAGTTTATTGGTACATTTCAGGTATACAATACAGTTACATTCATCATTGGGATCTTGTATCTTTACATGATGTATCTTGGTTCTTATTTTTTCCCCATTCTCCTGCCCTCCCTTCATCCCCTTGACCCTTCCCTATTTACAAAGAATTTGTTTCCATTTTTTCCTTTTCTCATATTTTTCTTTTACCTTCTTTTCTTTTCCCTTCCCCTCCCACTTCCTCTACTCCTTTAGACCTTTTCTTCCTATTTCACAATATCAATTATACATTTTACTCCTTATTTACATTTTTAGTTTTCACACCAGAGAAACTATTCTGTTTTTACACATGTGTGTCCTATTTATTTCACTTAAGAGTATGGTCTCAATGTCCATCCACTGAGTTAGAAACTTCTATAGTTTCTCACTCTTTATGGCTGAGTAGTACTCCAATTTTATAAAAAAACACATCTCTTTATCCAGTCTCTAGTTGATGGGCAATTGGGCTATTTCCAAGTTTTAGCTATTACAAATTGTGCCACTATAAACATGGGTGAGCATGTATCACTTTGGTATGAATCTTTTAATTCTTTTGGGAAGATG
This sequence comes from Heterocephalus glaber, assembly GCF_053883595.1. NCBI lineage: Eukaryota > Metazoa > Chordata > Mammalia > Rodentia > Bathyergidae > Heterocephalus > Heterocephalus glaber. The sequence goes on along the minus strand of NW_028258403.1, from coordinate 10,457,436 downwards.
CCCAGTAGAAGAATAGCTGGGTCAAATGGGACTTCTAATCCTAGCTTATTGAAGTATCTCCATATTGATTTCTACAGTGGTTGCACCAGTTTGAACTTCTAACAACAATGAAGAAGGGTTCCTTTCTCCCGACAACCCCTCCAGCATTTGTTATTGGTTGATTTCTTGATAGCAACCATTCTTTCTGGGGTGAGGTGGAATCTCAGCTTTGTTTTCATCTGCATCTCTCAAATGACCAGTGATGTTGAACATTTTTTCATATGTTTATTTGCTGCTTTTGCTTCTTTGTCTGAGAAGTGTCTGTTGATTTCAGATGCCCAGTTTTGAATTGGGTCTTTATATTTGGGGGGTCTGATTTTTTTGAGTTCTTTATATATTCTAGATGTTGACCTTTGTCTGAGAAACAGCTGGTAAAAATTTTTTCCTACAATTTTTGTCTCTTAGCTCTGTTGGTGGTTTCTCTTGCAGTGCAGAAGCTTTTTAATAAGGTGAGATACCAATTGTTGATTCTTTGTGCTAGTTCCCGTGCTACTGAGGATTTGTTCATGTCTTCAAGTGTTCTACCTAACTTATCTTCCAGCAAGTTTAGTGTTTCTGTTTTAATATTTAGATCTTTAATCCACTTTGATTTTAGTTTAGTGCATGGTACAAGATAGGGGTCTAGTTTTAATCTTTGGCAAGTTGAAATCCAGTTTTTCCAACACCATTTTTAAAGAGGCTATCTTTCCTCCAGTGAGGGTGGTTGGCTCCCTTGTCAAAGATGAGGTAGCTGAGTATGTCTGGAGTTGTTTCCACATCTTCTAATCTATTCCACTGATCCTTGGGTCTATTTCTTTGCCAGTACCACTCTGTTTTTATCACAGTAGTTGTGTAGTGTTGTTTCAAGTTGGGGATTGTGATATTCCCTGCCATGTCTCTGTTGCCTAGAATTGCTTTTGCTATTCTAGGTCTCTTCTGGTTCTAACTGCTTTTTTGTATTGTTTTCTCTAGATCTGTGAAATATACTGTTGGGATTTCAATGGGGATTGCTTTGCATCTGTATAGCCGTTTTGGAAGTATGGCCATTTTCACTATATTTCTTCTTCCTACCCAGGAACAAAAGATGTCTTTCCATTTTCTTATATCCTCTCTGATCTCCTTTTTCAGAGTGGTGTAGCTCTCAATGTAGAAGTCTTTTGCTTCCTTTGTTAGACTGGCTCCTAGATATTTCATTTTTTGGATGGTATTGTGAAAGGGATTGTTTCCCTAATTGCTCTCTCAGTGAATCTATTATTTTTGTACAAGAAGGCTATTGATTTTTGCGTATGGACCTTGTATCCAGCTAGTCTACCGAATCTGTAAATTAAGTCTAGAAGTCTTTTGGCACAGTTTTTTGGGTCTTCTATGTAGAGTACCATATCCTCAGCAAATAGTGACAGTTTAACTTCTTCCTTTCCTATCTTTATTTCTTTCTCTTGTCTAATTGCTGTGTGTTGTATGATTTTAATAATGAGTTTTATAAATTTGCTGATAGCTTCTAAGGCTAGGTTAACTTTGTCTTTCTATTTTAAAGGTTATACTTCTATCATAGTATTCTTAATTTTTTCCCCACAGCTGAACTCTGTTTAGTTTCAGAAAAAAAGACATATTTTTGGAAGTTTCATCTGGATGTTAATGTCTTCTTGCCCAAGAGAGTAGAGGAGTATGTCTTTCTCTTTGTTCATTTTTACTTTTGTGTCTTTCAGGATTTTTTTGAGGTCTTTTGGATAGAAGAGTCATTATGAAGTGTAAAAAAAGTAGGGATGGAATATGAGGGGAAAAAAAGAACACCATGGTTTCCAAGCTTCTCTTGTAAGATTTTTTTTTTCAAATAGAAGTAGGATCACTTGAAGAAATTAACACAGAGAATAGTGACTGATTTTGGTACCAGACAGGTGTTCTGTCTCAGCTTTAATAGTAACTAAATGTATCAATCGAACTTATGTAGAAACAAACATCTTTGAAGGAAATTAGAAATAATCTCTAAAATAATAAGTCATAAGGGATAGTTATTCACTCTACTTAACCACATCATGAAAAAATATATCCTATAGATCAGGTGCAGTTCCAGGCAAAATTGTAGAGGTTTCCTCTAGTTTTCTCATATGTTGCTCACAGCATAGCACCGGTTTGTGAAAATGTCCTACTCCTACCAATCTCCCAGCCCATTCTGTGTGGGAATGTCCATATCATACAGTAATCCTTCAATCACTTCCTGTGTTGGAAATCAGAGTCCTGAGTTGAATCCTTCCTTGTTCCTGTAACTTATAATCACTGAAATGTTGTTGAGTTTAACTTCTTAAAAGTCTATTTTAAGAAAACTTTTCTCCTCATTTTCTTCTTTTTTTATTCATTAAGTTTATTAGTACATTTTAGGTATACAATATGATGACACTCATCATTGGGAATTTGTACCTTTACATGATGTATCTTGGCTCTTATTTTTTCCCCATTCCCCTTCCCTCCCTTCAACTTCTCTACCCCTCCCTGTTTACAAATACTTTGTTTCTGTTTTTTCCTTTTCTCATATTTTTTCCTTTCAGTTCTTTCCTCTACCCCTCCCACTCCCCCTTTCCCTTCCTCTTTGGTCTTTTTCTTCCTATTTCACAGTATCTATTATACATTTTGATCATCATTTACACTTTTAGTTTCTCACACCAGAGAAGCTTGCTTATGGCTCTGCCTTGTTTGGACAATCATTTCCTCACCAATAATATTGAAGTTAACTCTTCAACATTCCTGCTGCTTTCATTACCCTTTTGCCTTCTTATAAGATTAAAAAAGAGGGAATATTGGTCTTATTTATACTATCTTCAAGCCATTTTCTTTTTTTTTTTTTACTGCTGAGTAATTTTTTAAATTAGAAATTAAATACTTCAGTTGCCCTTATTGCCTAAAGCAAATTCTCAAGACGTGTTCTACAAAATGTCATTCTTAGTAGAATCACAGGGTAAATTAGCTATAAAGTTTTCTAATATAGAAAACTACTTAAACGTAATCAGTCTAACAAGAGCAGAATCAAGTGATTTGGACTATTTTAAACATATCTATTAATGTTTTATAAATCTGTTATTCTGAAAAAATAAGCTTTAGAATATAGTGGCCTAGGGCTGGGGATTTAGCCCAATGGTTTCGCTGCCTGCTGCGCAAGCGCAAGGACCCGAAGTCGATCCCCGGTACCAAAAAAAAAAAAAAAAAAAAAAAAAAGAATATAGTGACTTAAAGATTAATGTCCAAACTGGTTATAATGTATGATCTTAGTATTTTTCAGGCTTCACCTCTCATTTCCCTCTTATTGCTTACAGGCCACTGTGGGAAGACAAAAGGTGAGAAAGATGCTGCAGAACACTTAGGTGAAGTACATTGAGGGGACATGGAAAATGAGAGGAAATTTTTAAAAAGGGACTTTCTTCATGTGTCTCCAAGTAACAAAGGCTACAGTGGAAACGTATATAAATCTGCTATTCTCTGGATTTGATGTATATTTTCTTGTCTAATAATAACAAATTTTCCAGGATTCAATTGTTAAGTGTACAACAAAAGAGTTACAAAAGGAAAAACAGCAAGTAGAATTGAGGAAAAAGTTTTGATAGCTTGACGGAGGAGACAGGAGAAAGGAACAGAGGTGATAGACAGGAGATAATAGTGGAGTAGAGTACTTGGAAAGGATATTTGTATATTTATATATGTGTGTATGTGGGTTACATGTTTGAGTGTGTGGTTGGACAGAGAAAAAAGAGAGATTGAATTTGAGTAATGTTTTGATTTCATATTCATTTGAATAATAACTCGATTTGATAGACTACTAATGTTTAATACCCATTTACACCTCTCTTGCACTCTGATCAAAACTATTTTTCTTTTCACTATAAAATTTTACACATTGTATCTGTCCTATATTTCCATGAATATTAAAAATGGTCTTTGATCATAGAGAGAGAACTTTCTTAAGATTACTCATGGCAAAGAAAAGACTATTTCTTCTAACTTATGTCAAAATTATCTTGAGAAATACAAGTGCCTATATATGGTTTTGATGTTCTGTTGAACAAATTTAAGGCCTCTCCATTATTTTAGGACACTGGCAACATGGAAATACATTTAAGAGGTGAACAAGCCCAGAGGGGACTTCTGAGAAAGTTAACCCATCAGATATTACTGTATAATTTATATAATTTCCCATTGTGATGTCAGACCTCAAGTAGAGCAAAGGTCATATATTTCCTTTTTTTTTTGGTACCAGGGATCAAACTTGGGACCTTGTGCCTGCAAGGCAGGCGGCGGAACCACTGAGCTAAATCCCCCATTCCACATATTTTTTTTTATATTGGAATAATCATAATAATATTTGATATTTTTAGTAGAAAACAACTTATTGCACAAAATCTTTAAGGAGTGAATACTTGTATCAGCCAGCATGATTTGTGAAATGAAATTTGAAGTAATAGAACGACTCCTCTCTACAAGTGTACCAAAGATTTGCTGTTTCATAGCTTGAACCTGCATCTAGGAGAATCTTTTCTTTTCAGCCCTGCCAAAGTACCCATCTACCTGCAGTGACCTCAGTTTAGCACCTGGTCGTAAGATGTGTTTGTACTTCATTGGTACTTTATAGTGGCATATATATTCTCATCAAGGAGACTGTCATAGACTTCAGAAGATGTTAACATTTTTTCTTCTCTGCGTGTGAAAGTGATGTGTCCTGCTAATTTTGTTCTCCAGCTGAAATCATTAAGCAAGACCCTTCTGTGTGAAGAATGATGTCATAGTCACAGCAAAAAAATTTTCAACCCTTTGAATGAGACATATTATGGCATATATTTCACTACTTTTAAAAGTGTGAAAACAAAAACTTTGAGAATGATGATGCCAATTTTATATTTTCAAATGTGAAGAACCTTGGGAATGACCCCAGAATGGATATGATCTCTCAAACCTGTGTGTGCTGCGGGGTTTCCCATTGGAGTGGCCAAATGACAAGCAAGATGCCTGCATTATCTGTAGATGCCTGCATTTCTGAGACTAGAGACTTGGGTGTCTACTCCAGAGCTATAGAGGGTATAGAGATTTGGTCAAAGAAATTAGTTATCAATGATTGTCTTTGGGAAAAATGTGGTATTTTTTCTAAACAGCATCATGATTAGATAATTTAAAAATTAAAGAAAAGTCACACTTCTTATTTCAGGTCCTTATGAGTAGTTGAGATTATCCAGAGAGTAGGATTTTATACATTTATTTTCTTTTTCTCTTAACACAAACTAGACAACCAGGAAAACCAGGAGCCTAAACGAAGTCTGAGACCAAAGCTCTGAAAACCACGGGAGCTGATTGTGTGATTTCCGGTCTTAATCTCAGGGCCCGACAACCAGGAGCTCTGATATTCAAGGGTAAGACAAGAGGATATCCTGGATCAGTGATGGCAGACCTCTCAGAGGTCTCAGTGTTACAAACAGCCTGCTGCAGTGCGCGAGCCATAGGTTCACCACCACTGTCCTACGTCAAGCAGAGAGATTAAATCAGTACTATTCAGCTTGTCTCTCTATGGTTTGAGCAAAGCCCACCCACATTAACGGGGCGGATCTCTTTACTAAATCACTGAATCAAACACAAATCTTTTCTATAAACACCTTCACAGACACACTCAGGAATCATGTTTTGCCAGCTATTCAGGCATCTCTTAGTCTAGTGAATTTGCTGGAAAAATTTGCTATCATAGCTCTGACACGTTAAAAGCTTGGAAGTTGTCACTGGAATCTTTACTACCAGGAAATTTTTGAATAAGTTGAAAACCATTGACAAAATAAAACTAAGATCTATTAGAGAACTGTGGTTCCAGGAAAAACAACTGCTATAATTCCAGAGAGACACATAAAGGTAGAGTCACTGTCTTCATTTTCTGTCTTGGAGAAACCACTGGCATCATAAACTGGTATGAACACTTGAATGATAATTTTGATGACTTGTTGGAGGCTGAGCAGGGACTAGTGTGAGAGTGAGAAATTCTTGGGGCCTCATCTCTGATGCCTGCTTGCTGTTTTGTTTTACCTTCAAGAACTATACTTGACCCTCACCTTGAAGACCTAAAAAAAGATCTCTTCATGGCTCTGGCAAGGGAAGCAGGGAGAAGAAATTGTGAAATACTCCTCAAGTGTATGCCACAACAAAGCCTTAGTTTCTCAGGGAAGACAGCAGTGGTTTTCTTACTCAGAACAGCATTCCCTCTATGGGAGCACCCTTTGGTTTTTCTGTGGAAGGAGGGAGTGATAGATTCTAACAGCTCTTTCTTGTAAAGGTTACCTTCCAGATCTACAGAATCACTTACAGACTGAGATGTAATTATACTATTGTAGAATACATTCCTCCCACACTCTTTACCACCACATCAATAAGAATTAAATGTAGTATCAGTATAATGTATCTCAAAGAGCAGACTTTATCTACAAAAGTGCTCTTTTTCTTTAGATCCCAAACATAACACAGGAAATAAAAGCAAGAATACTAAAGGAATCTGAAGTCTATCGTACTGCAGCTATAGCAAACTTTAAACATTGCCTTACTCCTAGCCACACTAACATAAAACTTTGCACTATGAGCCTATTGACTTCATTTCTTATTACACAATACATCATGCCTGACTTTCCACAAAAAATGTCAAGACATGCTAAAAGGCAGGAGAAAGGAGTCTAAAGATAAATCAAGCATCAGACTGTACTTAGCAATGACACAGGTGTTGTAATTATAAAGGACTTTAAAGTAACTATGACACATATGGTCAAAATTCTGTGAAAATGTAGACAGTGTAAAATAAGAGATGAGTAAAATAAGCAGAAAGATAGAAACTCCAGAAAAAATATTAAAAGGAAATGGTAAAAATCAAAACCACTGTAACAAAAATGGAAAAATAAATTAGAAGGGTTTATCAATTGAGAAAAATAAAGTTTATTTGAAGAGAGTTCACTGTAAGCTCTCACAGCAATAAAAGGAATAACATCAATAATAAAGCAGGCAGAAGATAAAATCAGGATAGAATAATAATGAAAAGTATGATTTATATGCAATGGGAATATCAGACGAATAGAGAAAGGAACTAAAGAAATATTTGAAGTAATAATGGCTGAAAAAGTACCAAAATGAATGACCTAAACAAAAATTGATAAGCTTCTGAGGAAGCTCAGAGAATACCATCCAAAGAATATAGTCATATTATAATCAAAGTACATTAACTCAAAGACAAAAAGAAAATTTTTAAAGAAGCCAGAAAAAAACATTACATTAAAGTTATAGAGGAAAAGTAATGCTAGCAAAAAGAAAATGAAGTGAAATATTTAAAGTCCTGAAAGAAAATCAAAACTGCAACCTACAGTTCTGTATACAATGGAATAATTTTTTTAAGTTTTAAGCAAATTAAAGATTTTTCTCAAATAATGAAAGACTTAATCAATAAATTTGTCCTGAAACAAACATTTAAAAATTACATAGGGGAGGAAAATGATATCTTTCAGAAATTCAGGATCTCTATGAAGAAAGAGCATCAAGAAAGAATATGTGGAGTTTTAAAATTAAATGTGTTCATTCTCTTGTTTTTACTCAAACTGAAATGCAGCTTTATTTAAAGTACTAATAGCTATAATACATTGCATTATTAGTACAGCCCATATAAAGTGATGAATGGCTGCAGTGTCAGAATGGGCAGGAGGAAAGTATTGAGTCTACTGTGAAATCTCTACAATGCACATTGAATGTTGTTATTAAAAAGTAGGCATAGATTAGTTAAAAATGTATGTGAAAACGTTAGCATAAACACAAAATTTAAAAACATAAATATAATCAATAAACTAAAAGAAAATGAAAATGAAGTTATGTAAATTGTCAAATAAAATCCAAAAGAAACAAGACAAGAGAAAGAAACAAAAAGGCTACAAATTGAAAACATAAATGTTGTATTTGTTTTTGAACTGACTATATAAAAATCATTTTAAATTTCAATGCTCTAAATATACCAAATAAAATACAGGTATTGCTATCCCTATCAAAATCACAATTATAATCTTCCCAGAATGAGTAAAACAATGCTAAAATTCATATGGAACCACAACAAACTGAGCAGCCACTGAAATTATGAGCAAAAGCAGCGTGGCATGAGGTATCACACTTCCTAAGTTCAAACTATACTACAAAGCTGTAGTAATCAAAACAGCATGGCGTTGGCATAAAACACACATAGAGGGCTGGGATCTAGCTCAGTGGCTCTGCATCTACCTGGCAAGGACAAGGTTCTGAGTTCAATCCCCAGTACCAAAAAACAGACACACAGACTAAAACAGGATGGAAAGCCTAAAATAAACCCACACATCTAAATGCAATTTATTTTGACAAAGATCTTAAGAACACACATTAGAAAAATGATCATCTCTCCAGTAAATTTGATAGCCATGTACAGAAAGAATGAAACTAGCCATTTATTTCTCAGGAGTTGTGAAAAATCTATTTAAAATATATTAAAGACTGAAATAAAAGACTTAAAGATAATAGAAGAAAACAGAGGGAAAATATTTCATGACATTAGAACAACTAACAGAGTAAAGAGATAACCTACAGAATGTGATAAACTATTTCTAAATTGTTCATCCCATAAAGGATTAATATCCAAAATATATGGAAAGCTTAAGCAATTTGGAGGAGAAATAAACAAAAACAAAACATATCAATAATATGATTAAAAATGCCAATAGATATTTCTTAAAAGAAGACATACAAATGACAAACAGGTATATGAAAGAATACAGCACTGATCATCAAAGAGATGGAAATCAAAATTATAATGAAATACCACATTACTGAAGTAAGAATGGTGATTATCAAAAAGGAAAAAGACAAATGCGGGAAAGATGGGGGAAAAAATGAGAACTCTTGCACAGTGTTGGTGGGAATGTCAATTAGTACAGCCATTGTGGAAAATGACACACAGAGTCTGATTTAAAAAGCTATATACAGAACCACTATATGATGAAGCAATTCCACTACTAGGAGAATAGCCTAAGGAAATTAAATCAATCTGTCAAAAAAATTCAGTCTCATGTCTATTGTAGTACTATTCACAACAGTCAAGAAATGCAAACAAACTAAGCTTCCATCAACTGATAAATATATAAAGCAAAGGTGTAGGGGTGGTGGGAGGGGAACGGGAAAGGAAAGAAGGGACAGGAAAAATTATAAGCAAAGAAAAAAATGGAAATGAAATCTATGTAAATAGGCAAGGGTGGAGGGGGTGAAGGGAACACAGGTAATGAGAAAAAAATAAGAACCAAGATACATCATGTACAGGTACAAGCACCCAATGATAAATGTAACGTGTTGTATACCTAAAATGTACCAGTAAAAGAATTAAAACATAATAAAAGAAAATGTGATACACAGACTTGAATAACATTGAGCCATTAAGAGAATGAAATCCTGTCCTGTGGAACAACATGGATAAAAGTGAAGATCATTATGTTAACTAAAATAAACCAGATATAGATGAATATAAACCAGATATAGGTGAATAAATATCACAAGATATCACTCATATGAAGAATCTAAAAATGTTAAAATCTCATAGAATCTGAAAGTAGAAAAGTAGAGGCCAGGGAGAGTGGGGAGTAGGAAGAGGGGGAAAGTGTGATTTACAGATACTGTTCTTTAGACAGGAGTAAGAAGCTTTGAGGTGCTTTTGCATAGTAGGGATGATTGTGGATTACAATAATACACTGTGCATTTCAGAAAATTAAAAGAAAGGATTTTAAAATGTTTTGCAGAAAGAAATGATAAATATTTGAGGACATAAAATCTATTTTATCCACTTTTAAAATTACAGTATATATAGTAACCTTTCATAATACCTCTTAATATTTATAATTTATATTCTTTTATGTATCAGTTAAACATAAACTTAATATAAAAACATAAGCCTCCCTGAAACAGACATACTGATGACATATAAGCATATGAAAAATTATTAACATCAATTATCATTAGGAAATTCAAATAAGAACACTGAGATATCACAATACCCATATTGGAATGAGTAAAACTAAAACAAAATAAACATTGCCAAACAGTAGGAAGGGTGTGGAGCAGTGGGAACTTTCCTGCAATGCCTGTGGGAATGCAACATGGGGCAGTCAGTTTGGAAGCCAGCTGGACAGCCTCTTAACGCCAATCATAATCTTCACTTCATGATCCAGCAATTATACTCCTAGATATTTGTTACATCAATTTTTCTGTAAATGTATGTCCACACAAAATGAATTATAATTTTATTCATTATCACCCAAACCCAGAAGTTACCAAGATGTCTTCAACAGAGACTAGATAAATAAACTGTGATATGTCCATGTTTCTTAGTGATAAAAGGTAATGAACTATCAAGTCATAAGAAGATGTGGCTGAACCTCAGGTATTTATTTAAGTGGAAGAAGTCAGTCTGAAAGGTTACAGTCTATATGACTTCAATCATATAACTTACTGGGAAAGGTAGAGAGAATGCAAAAGAAAAAAATAAACTAGTCACCAAGGGATAAAAGGGAACCGTTAGACAGATGAAGTAGAGGAAATTTAGAGTATAGTGAAACTCTTCACTAAAAATTATAATGTTGGATGTGTAATGTATTTGTCAAAATCTCAGTAACAGTAGAGCAGGAAAAATAAAATAATACATGAATTTTAAAAAATCACTTAAGAGTTTCTGAGTTCTCAGGATGAAATTTATTGCATGATGAAAAACATAAATGTATTAATAAATGTATTAGTTAGGGTTCCCTAGAGAAGCAGAACCAATATAATATATATATATATATTATATACATATATGTTATAGAATAATAGATATTTGTTATAGAATTATATATATTACATATATATTTGTTAGATTTTCTTACAAGATTGAAGGCTGGTAGTCTCACAATGGCTCTGGAGAGCCAGATAAACCAGTCAAAAGGAACTGGAAGCCTAAGAACAAGAGGGGCCAATGATGTCCAGTCTGAGGCTGATGACCTGTAGAGTTGATGATACCGAGTCAACATTTAAAGTTTGCAAAAGCTGGAGCCTGATGTCCATGTGTGATGCCAACAGCAAAAGATGCACCCATTCAAGAACAGAGCTTCCATGGGACAACCTGCTTCCTCCTTCAGCGTTTGTTCCTCCAGGCCCTCAGTTGATGGGACAGTAGCACTCACACGCGTTCAATGGTCCATGTGCCAATCATCTTTGAAAACACACTCACAGGTACACCTGGCCACACCTGGCAAAGCTCTAATAATTTCCTAGCAGTAATCCAAGCAAGTTGATAATGAAGGTTAACCATCACAATGACCTTGCAAAAATATGAAAGAAGCTCATTGAAATTGTGGGAAGTATGCTGACAAATAATTTTAGAAATGAAGAGTGTATGAGTCTAAATGCAAGAGAACTATGCACAGTCACTATGCTTAAGTTGATAACCTGTAGGTTAAAAATTCTTATGCCATTATTCACGTGTACTGGAATAAAACAGTTCAGAAAATGGATAGTGGGCAGTGGGGGGCAGCTTCTTTGCTATTGAAATGAGAATTTACAAATAAGCAAAGGGAGGAAGGTAAAATTATCAGTTTGATAATGGATTAGGGTTCAGATATCAGTATGAAGTCATGTTAACTTAATATAGATATAGATGGTTACATACAGCAATATTAAAGATAACTGTATGCACAGATTTGATTGCATTGTTCATTGAAAACAAAGTTTTGTCTTTTTATTGGTTTATTTCTTCTTTGTAAAAGAGAGTCATTTTTGTCTATGATTTGTACTCTGAGTAACATTTTGGCCTTTTTTTTTTAACATTATGATACACAATGTATTAACCATTATTCTCTAACCAATTATTCTCTAATTATTCTCTAACCAATTATTCTCTAATTATTGTGTTATGAAATGTTATTTTATTCTTTCATAGAAATAAATATTTGTATGTTTTATTTATTAACATCTAGCTGTATAACATTAAAATTAAAAAGAATGCTTTAAAAAATGAAAATCCATTAGAAAAACAAAGCACACCTGGTACCCAGGTTTTGGTTTTTAATAGCACTCTCCAATAAAAAGAACCAGAGTTCCACAGAGGAATGATATATTTTTGGCTTAGAATAGAAAAAAATATAAGATATGCCTAGATGAACTTTCAGCACTCTAAATCAGGAAAATACTAAACACAGACAGACAGACAGACAGACAGACACACACACACACACACACACACACACACACCGAAGGGGGTATATCAAAGAGGAACAGAATTCCTCAGAAAAGACATAAACTGTCTCTTGATCACTTTTCACTGATAACGTGTTTGCTGCAGTATTTAACAAGTTAAAAAATAACTACAGTGTGTCCTCATCCACCTTGCTCACTGGTTCTGGCACCATTTGACATCTGACTGTTCCCCAAAGTAAAAATGAGCACGAAAAGTAAAATTTCAGATCAATCAAAACATTGAGATAACCATTACAGTGAGTGAAACTAAAAACACTCATGAAAGAGGACTTCCAGAACTGCTTTAGAAAGTGGCAAGAATGATAGGATAAGTGTATCTGAAACAATGGGGAATATTTTGAGCGGGACTAACGCCAACATGGCTTTTACTATAATAGTATTTGCCACATGTTTTGATCACACTGCACATGTGCTGTTGACATGAATTGATGAAACAGCACTAGACTTCTATGATCTTCCTCCCCAAAACATGTAATCTCTGTCTAATGATGAGACATATATCAGGAAAATGCTGTTAGAGGAACATTTTATGCAATACCTGCTTTGTACGCAAAACTGCTCCGATCATCAGTAACCAAGAAGGTGAGGACTGCCAAAGTGAAGAGTACCTTAAGGTGACGTGACAAGTAACTGTTAGGATATTTTGAGTGGGTTTCTAGAACAACAGCAGCAGAAAAAATATGTTGGACAAAAGATAAGAAAATCTGAATAAAGTATGGACTCTGGTTAAAACTAGCATATTGATACTTGTTTATTGTAACAAATATAAAAACTTAATAATAGTGGCAACTGGGTAAACACTTCATTAGAAATCTCTGAAGTGTGATTTTTCATAAATCTAAAACTGTCCTAAAATGCCCTAAAATAAAATTTTTACTTAATTCACATTAAATAGGAAAAGAGCTCAAGAAAAACTTGTGTTCATAGAACTATTACATCACTAAACAATAAGAATAGAGACATTTATAGCTAAGTGGATGCACATTGAGGCCATACTCTTAAGTGAAATAAACAGGACACACATGTGTAAATACCGAATAGTTTCTCTAGTGCGAGAAACTAAAAGTGTAAATAAGGATCAAAATGTATAATAGTTTTAAATAGGAAGAAAAGGTCCAAATGGGAAGGGGAAGTAGGAGGGGTAGGGGAAAGGAAAGAAGGGAAATGAATAAATATGACAAAAGGAAAAAATAGAAATAAAGTCTTTGTAAATAGAGAGGGGTAGAGAGGTTGAAGGGAGGATAGAGGAATGGGGGAAAAAATAAGAACCAAGATATATCATGTAAAGGTACAAATTCCCAATGATGAATGTCACCACATTGTATACCTAAAATGTACCAATAAACTTAATTAATAAAAAGTAGAATATAAAAATAGCTTAAATAATTCATCCCAAAAAATAAACCATTTTAGGAGTCAAAATTAGAATAGAAGCAACCAAAAGCTTCCAGATTTATACTTTATTATGATGGATGAAAGAATAGACCATTCTACCTAACATTTTAAACTTCAATTTTACTGTGTAATTTATATTTTTACCTTCAGGATCATAAAATAGTCTTATTTTATCAATACATTTTATTTTAGCAATACATATAAAATATTACATCGGATAAGCATTTCTATACTAGCACAATATTTGAAAAATTACTGAACCTCATTTAGGTCATTCTGGTACATACAGTTTTCCAAAATTTGAGTGTAATGTATCGTGGTGTCTATATTTCTGGGAAGTGCAAATAACTTTACCTATAAACATATTAGTGAAAAATAGCATATAAATTATACTTACATAGTGACATTTTGACTGAATATGTTTTTTAATCAAATAAAGTAAGCCAATTAAATCTTAAAACTATCCTAACTAATTGACATTCTAGACATGGAGCCATTTTACTTGTGAATGAATTGTTTTTTCGATCAATATTTCTATTATATGACAGACACTATCTTAGGACCGAGAGACAAAGTTCTTAACTTCATAGAGGTTTTGTTCTAGTGAAGGGTAGGAGATATTCTAGTGTGGACGGGTGTGTGTGTGTATAATATGATGTGATGAACAGTGCTACTGAGAAAAATAAAGAGAAGCCAGTGAGGGAATGAGTAGGCGGGGTTAGAGCAAGAAGGCTGCTTTCCGATTGCAGCATACTAGAGGGTCAGATTACTCACAAACAAAGGGAGTTCTGGGAATTTTGTAGTTACTACCTTAAGGGAAAAATGACCAGTGTGAAAAACGTAGATAGTAAATGTCAGTTTGAAAATACTGCAGGATGTATGATGGAGGTCTTTCCATGAACAGCTTAATTTCAAAGGCCCTCTCTGTATGCCTTTCGTAGTGATACGGAAGTCATAAAAAAGCCATCGCATCTGTAAGGCTACTATGTTCTGTCATGATTCCTACCTGTGAAGGCTCGCCAGCTAGGGGAGAATCCCTAGTTACAGTCTTATATTTAGAAACAAAAACAAAAAATAGTGTCATTGCTCCAGCTCCATGCTGTCAATTCTGTCCATAACATAGCTCTTTCATGAGACTTCCTTATAACTTGGCTAGGAAATTGCACATTATGTCTCTTGATTTATGTCTCCAAGTGCTTTGCCACTTTGCAGTTTTAGCTATATTTACTCACCTCCTCATCCTAATAAGCAAAAAATTAAAATCAACTTATTCATTTCATAAAAAATTGAGGTCATAAACAAACCACTGTGCCTAACATTGGAGAAATAGGCAAATGCATTGAATAACTTACGAGAGCAGAAGCTATGAAGAGAAACATCTGTGGGATTGTGCAGGGGAGGGAGGCTAAAATCATATTTTACAAATTGCAAAGGACCAGTGTGGAAAAGACTAAGAGTAAAAACTTCCTGGAGAACTGAGTCATAGATGAGCTACAGTATATGTCCAAGAGATCTGCCAGACCCTCACAGTAAATACTAGAGAAGACTCATCTCATGCTTCCAGCAGAAGGGGAAAGGGAACCATTTTAAAATATGCTGGAGCATTTTGTTCTTCTTAATAAGGCCTACCCACAAGAAACATAATGTTTTGCCAGATCCCAGCCTACTGCGGTAATATCAGAAACTAACCTACCTGGAGAAGGTAAATATATAACTCCAGCCCCCTCTAGCCATCTAGGGCCACATAAAAAGAGAGGGGAAACTGTGAAGCACTGTTTAGTTCACAGTACAGGGCCATTTGCTCACCAAATGATTGAAATCTATTCAGATTTCATAGAGTGCTTCTATTTCCCCTCCAATGATATATGAAAATCCTTAATGTGTATAAGTGCTTAAAAATAGTCCTAAAATAAATTAGCCAAAAGCTACAAGGGAAAAATAGATGAGTGTACTATTACACCTGGAGATTTTAATATTCTTTTAATCATAGATGGACAGATCTAGTGGGCAAAAAGTCAGTAAGGATATAGTTGATCTCAGCAGGACCATCAAGCAACTGAATATAATTGACATCTCTAGACTGCTTCAACAGTAGTAGAATACACATTCTTCTCTCATTTACATGGAACAATTACCATGATAGACCAAATTCTGGGCCACAAGTTACAACCTAAATAATTGAAAACAATGGCAATTATACAATACCTGCTCTCAGACCATCGATTATAGATTGTTAGAAAATTCCAGGTCTGGAGCTGTAGCTCAGTGGCACTGTGCCTGCCTGGCAAGTGCAAGGTCCTGAGTTCAATCCCTCGTACCTCCAAAATACTTGGAGATTAAATGGCACATTTCAAATAGCTATTGGACCAATGAATAAATCCGAAGAGAAATTCAGAAATATTTTAAACTGAAAGAAAATACAACTTATCAAAATGTGTGTGATACAGCAAAAGCAGTGCTTAAAGGAAATTTATAGCATTAACAATGAATATTAGAAAAAAAAGAAGATTGAAGATCAATTATCTAACAAAACTAGGTAGAAAAAATTAAATCCAATGTTAGAGGAAGAAAGAAATCAAAACTGGAGAAAAAATCAGTGAAATATAAAACAGTAATAAAGAAAATTAAAGAAGTCAAAAGCCTGTTCCTTGAAAAGGTCAATGAGATTGATAAACATTTAACAAGGGGAATTAGGAAATAAAGGGAAAAGACATGAAATACTAATGTTGCCATGTTAATATCTAGATGTTCATGAATTTATTAACCTAGATAATAGTAATCAACTCCTTAAAAGGCATCTGCCGAAAATCACAAGAAGAAATAGATCATTTACATACTTCTGCATCTATTAAAGAAATGTAACCACTAATTAATATTGCTACAAAACAGAAAGTACTAGGTCCAGTTGGGTTCACTGGTGAATTGCCACATATTTTATTTAAAAAAACAATTCCCTACAATTTATTCCAGAAAATAAAAGCAGAGAGTATAATTTCTAATTAATTCTGTGAAGCCAGGCAAATATCTATTTCTAAAACAAGACAAAAACATGACAAGTAAACTATTGACTAATATCTCTCATAAACAGAGGTGCAAAATTCCTCAAAAATATTAGCAAATAAAATCAAATAATTGATAAACAGAATTACACATTATGATGAGGAAAATTTATCCCAGTTATAAAAGGGAATTAAAAGTTTGAAAATCAATTAATGTAATTCATCACAAGCTAAAAATGACACATAATCATATCAATAGATGCAGAAAAAGCATCTGCCAAGTCTCACATTTATTCATAAGAGTTGTCAGTGAACTAGGAGTAGCAGAGATTTTCTTCAACCTGGCAAACAGTATCTTTAAAAACTCTGCAGCTAGCATCATGCTAAATGGTAAGAAACTCAAAGTTTTCTCAATAGGATCAGAAATAAGACAAGACATTCCTTCTTACCACTGCTTTTCACCATTGTGCATCATAGACAAGATAGTAAGGAAATAAAATGAAATAAAGAGTATACATTCAGAGGAAGAAGAAATAAAAACTATCTTTCATTTTAAATGGCATAATCACCTATTTACAAAATCCAAAATTTGACAGATATTCCTAGAACTAATAAACAAATTTAGCAAGGTTGAAAAATAAAAGCTTAATATATAAAAGTTTATTGCATTCCAATGTAGTGAAAAAATAATATGGAATTTATAACACATTGACATTTATATTAATATTAAAAATGAAATGCTTAGGTGTAAATCAAACAAAATATATATAAGATCTCTATGAAAAAAACTATAAAACTTTGATGGAAAATACAAAGAACTGAGTACATAAAGAAATATTCCATGTTCATGAATAGGAAGACTAGGTATTGTCAAGAGAACAGTGCATCCCATCTTGCTCCATAGATTGAATGAAATCTCAATCAAAGTCACAGGAAGTTATCTTGCATATTTGCTAAATATTCCTAAGACCAGCAAGATTCCAGAACAAGTATCTGACAATTAAGGGAGATGATGACAGAAAACTGACACATTCAAATGCACAAGCCCCATAAAACTACAGTAATCGAGCATATTACGATTACTACAGTTAACAATAATGTGCTATATATTTCAAAAAATTAGAAGATAGAAATTAAAATGTTCTTATCACAAATGATGCATATTTGAGGAAGTACATATTTAAAATCTGTTTTAAACATTACACACTTTATATATCATAATGTACACTATAAATATGTATAATTTTTATATATCAGTTAAAATAAATTTGAATTTGTATTACATAAAGTAAAAAAGACAGAGCAGTATTGCCTAAAGAAAAGACAGATCCATGATGACTGTTATGACTATTATTATGGAAAGTTCAGAAACACACCAATATAGTCAGCTGATCTTTAACGAAGGGCATGAGGCAGTGCAATCCAGGAAAGGTAGTCTTTCCAACAAATGATGGTAGAATGAGTGGATATATAAACCTTACATCTTTCATAAAAATCAACTCAAAATGGATCACAGACCTACGAGTAAAATGTAAAACTCTAAAACTCCTGAAAGACAACACAAGAGAAAATTTAGATGACCTTGATGATGGCTATGACTTCTAGATACAACATAACAAGCACAAAGCATGAAGAAATAATTTAGAAGGCAAATTTCATTAAAATTAAACACTTTTTTGCTGTGTGAATTACAATGTAAACAGAAGAAAAATAAAAACAGAGAAAATGGAAAAGACACATCTATATTGGATAAATGTTTGTTTCCCAAAATATAAAAGAACTCTTAAAACTCAAAAATAGGGAAACCCATAAATTGAATTAAAAATTGTCGAAAGACTTGAACAGTTTTCACCAAAGAAGATATGCACAAAGCAATAGAAGATGTTAATTATCATGTATTATAAGGAATTGAACATTAAAAGATTGATGTAAATACTGCTACATGCCTATTAGAATGGTTAAATCCAAAACATTGACCATACCACAGGGTGGTGAGGATGTAGAGAAAAAAGAGCTCTAATTCCTTGATGAAGAGAATATAAGATAATGCCATAGGAGACAGACTGGTGACTTTTTGCTCTTACCATAAAATTCTGCAATTGTGTTCATTGATATTTACTTGAGGAATGAAACCTTGAATCTGCATAAAAATCTACACAGAAATGTTTATAGCAGCTTTATTCATGATTGCCCAAACTTGACCTGATAAACTGTGGTACATCCAGATAATGAAATACTGCTCATTGAAAAAATAAGCTCCAAAACCATGAAAAAATACAGAGACAGTAAATGCATTTGCTAAATAAACAAAGCAACACACTGCAGTGTATCATATATTTGGAGTCATATAGTATATACATTTTTATTTAATGATGTGTTCCCATCATGCTAAATGCAAGGAAAATCTATGGAAACAATAAAAATATTAGTGTTACCAGGATTTAGTTGGGGAGGGAGAGATCAATAGCTAGAGCACAGATTTCTAGAGTAATTAAATTGTGTACAGTACTAAAATGGTGGATCCATGCCATTATTTACCTATAGACTATACAACACCAAAAGTGACCCCTAATATAAACTGTGGACTTTGGATGATGTATACTGTGTTGTTGTAGGGTCAGTGTTGGTAACATATGAACCACTGTTCTAGGGAGGTTGGAGGTGGGAAAGGTTACATAACTGTGGGAATGGAAAGTAAGGGGGACCTCTCTGAACTTTCTGCACAATTTCCTTATGAGGCAAAAAAATTAAAAAAAATAGTTTACTCATATTTTTAAAAATATGGCCTAGTTGTCTAGTATTTTATGAACAATTTAAATTTTCAGAATTTTAAAACCTATAATGCCATATCTATGAGGTGCTGTGTTAATAAAACATACCACTTATTTTCCTATAGATATATAATTGGGCTTGCAATTGTTATAACAGAGGTATGAAATTATTTGTTCTTTAAAAACAAAATTTCCATACTTTATAAGAAAGGACTTCAGGTTATAGCAGCAATTGAGATGAAATTGAAACACAAATGAGGTTTGTCAATGTTACCTAGAAATGGGACAGCATTTAGGGGAAATTTAAATTTGTATCTGAGACAGTCCATAATTTGATGTCCACATTGGAAAGGATTGGTTATTTTTTAATCTGTAGTTTGAACTTGTGAAGTCAAATATTATGTAATTAGTTTCTTTAATTTATTTTTTAGGTTTATAACCTTTCTGAGCTGAGGAACTATATATGAAAGTAGATGTCATCCTGAAATCCATGAAAGAATGTTTCTTGTACTTTCAGAGGAAAACAATATAGATGGTAAATAATTATCAACAATTTCTACTGGGATCTTTAGGCAGTTTCTTTTTCTCTACATTTTCTTATTGTTTTTTCTATATAGCCACTCACCAGATTATAGGTCAGTCATTTTCTTCATGTATAGAGAGACATAGTTGACATGAACATGTGAGGCAGGTGGTGGAACCACTGAGCTAAATCCTCGGCCCATGACAAGAACATGTGAAGTGGTAGATTATGGGAATGGCAGAGAATATGCCACCCTTATCTAAATGTATTATTACTTATAGGTCAGTACCCAGAGCACTTTCTCTTATTTCTTCACATATCAAAATCTAGAATGATACAGAAAATTCCTTAATTCATATGTCTGTTCATTCACTCAGTGATTATTTATTGAACATTTACTATGTACTAGGTGATATTCTGGAATATATTATTAAGCAAAAGAAGAGTCACTTTGCCATCATGGAATTTACTGTTCACTGCAAGAGACAGACGTCAATGTAATAATGATTTGCAACGCTAAGGGCTAGGAAGAGGCAATGTTTAGGATGCATAGTAAGAATTTGGCCTAAGGAAGTAAAGAAAACACTCTGAGGAAATGAAAACCAAGCTGAAATCAAAGATGAAATAGAATTTAAGTGCTAGAGGATGGGAGGAAAAAGTACTCCAGACATAAAATATTCAGTAAAATATGTTAATATAGACTGGGCTTAATATGAGTTTACTGTGAACATAAAAAAATACATAATAGAATAATTGCTTACACAAATGCTACTTTTGACTTTGCTGTAAATATATACTTCAAATTCCAAATTATTAAATTGATTCTATTAAGAAGATGAGATCATGAGTGAGTCTTCCTTTTCTATTTTTCTAAATACAGTTAAAATAATTTCAAATAATAACAATATTGTACAAAAACAAACAAAACAGTTGAATTACCTCCATTGTGTTACACTAAATAGCTTCTCTTCTTGTTCCTTTATTTAAAAATAAATTTAGCATTCAACACCTTATTTTTAATCAATGCAAATTGATTTTTCTCAAAAATATTTATTTATTTTAAGAATTCCCATTTATAACGTGCCATTCTTGACTCAGAGGACAGCCTTATAAGGGAAAGGGGTGCAGTAGCCCCAGAGAGACCTCTTGACCAGTCAGAATGCTCATTATCAGTCCAATTATCCCCTGATAATTGGCCTGCCCGTGGGAATAAAAGGCTGGGATGACTTAACTCAGTGCTGACATATTCTCAGCATCCTAAGCACTCATTCTAAAAGTCTTAAGTTTTTCCGTATTAAGTAAGAGAAAAATTCTGTTAGTATACTTTATTTGCTTAACATTTAACTTCCAGTGAATACTGAAGGGCCACTCTGCTTAGACCAGGGAATATTCCTTGTTTCTAGTAAACTTTGCAGTTCTGGCAATAAATCTTACCCAAAGTCCAGCTTTCTCATTTTGTCTGTAAACAACATTGTCCAAAAAACAAGTCTTCTTAGACTCTGTGAAATTTACTCATAGGATGTGCCTCAGAATGGAGTGCCTGGGCTTGTTAATGCTTATCAGCATCTAAACACTTCTAGCTGGCTGGCTCATGTCCAAATGAGTCTAGGAAATGGCCAAGGAGAGAAATAGTGGTGGAATTTTTCAGAAGACAGGGTATTTGCTTTTGTGTGTTTCTTGAAATAATTAGGTCGAATTAAGTTAATGCTCATAGTCTAATGCTTTAAAGTTTCCAATTTGAGGCTCAAATATCCTCATTTTTTAATATGTCTAGTGCTCCTGAAAACTTGTTAGCAGGATAAGGATGTTTGTAGGCTTTGAGTCTCCTTTTTCAAAGCTGTATAAATTTATCTGTTTAATAAAAAGTTTGCATACTGGCCAGAAACCAAGTGGACAAACTGTACTCACTAACCCTTTAATACTCAGCTCCTTTGTATAATGACCCAGTCCATTATTAGATAATGAAAGAGTGTATGAGAAAGTGGGAGATTATTTATGATGGAAACAAAATGAAACTAATGGGACAAGATTTGAAAGCTGTGATGCATGAAAGGTGCTATGCAGGCAGCTCTGGCACCATGACAAACAGAGATAAAGACTCAGTGGGAAGCAACAGTGTGAACATGACTATGAAGAAGAAAGAATGGATTTCCTAAATGAATCCTTGCCATCTGGTGTTTGTTTAATACACAATGAAGGTCAAATGGCTACTGATCCTTTTTTCTATAGTCCAGTGACTACAAGAATGAGAGGAATCAATGAATTTATCGATATGTCTGGAAATGACTCACCATATGATCTGATTGAGTCAATAAAACCCAAGTAACTTGTCATTACTCTTTCAAGTGTGGTTCAGATAATACAGCTACAATCCTGACTTTTTTTTAGCCAATTTGTTGAATCAAATGTGGCAGTTACACTTTTCAAAATTTATGTCATGAATCATTTAGTTTTATATGTATGCATAATTAATAAGAAAGTCTAGAAGGAAACTCAAAAAAACTGAATGTTATTCCCATCTTCAAATAGATGTGTTAATCATTTGTTTCTGTTGAAAGGTGGTAGATTAATCTTTTTTTTCCACTGTGCCTTTTCTATGTATGAGATTGATTACACACCTATTTTATGTAATTATTCCTAGGGGACATATTAACTTTGGTGAAATATGTTTGTTATGCATTATATGTAAACAGCATACGCTTTGGGAAAGTCATACATAAGTAGAACATATTATTTTACATAACATTCTCTTTCCCAAAGGTTGGTCCATTAATGCACTTCCACAGTGTAATCTGGAACTCTTAGCCTCTCCTGCTGAAGTTGCAGGGTTTTCTGTTGAGTTATTTTTCAAGACTAAAATAAAAGATAATTTTTCACAGTAATATTTCTCAGCTGCCATGAAAACAGGGATAGGAGAAGCCAAAAATAGAGAAGCCAGCTGTGGGAGGCTGATTTTTTTTTTCAGGACAACTCAGAAGTCTTTCGAATTCATTTCACAAGGAGTGTGTTAGTGCAAATACTGTTCCACATGCCTGCATGCTCTAGTTTAGAAGCTCACAAACACTCATCTGTGACAGCTTGTATGTTATCTGTTGTAAAGGTAGTTGAATTATTAAGTTCATTTCTGTGGTAGATGCTTTGGGTAATCTTTATCTCTTCTTGTTTTGAAATAAAAACTATCTTTACTGAAGTTAGCTAATTAAAGTAGAAATGGGGTAATTATGAGAAAAATTCACTTCCTCCTCAAGTCAACTCACTGCATTTTATTCTAGGTGTCAAACATTTTGCTGATGTTTTGACTTTTTTTTCCCAGTGTGTCAAAGTATTTCATGCTCCCCTGCCTATGTAATAGGGGAAAAAAATCACCTATCATTCTCCTGTGCAAAGTTATCATGTTAATATATTGATCTTTTTATTTTTAATTTTTTTTCTTTACATAATGTGATAATAATAGAAATAAATTTTATAACTTGTTGCATTTTGCTTAGTATTTTATCCAAGTATTTCATGTTCATGAAGCCTTCTTTGAAGGCCACATAAACTGGCTGTTTTCTACTTTTTTTTTTTTTTGGTACCGGGGATTGAACTCGGGACCTTGTGCTTGCGAGGCAGGCGCGGGAACCACTGAGCTAAATCCCTGGCTCTGTTTTCTACTTTTGTTACCACTGTACTTGTAAGACTGTATTTTAACATAATGTATTTTTATGATGCTTACATGTTTTTATTCATCAGCTGTAAAACCTTAAAAAACAAGAACTTACATTTATATGTCTTTTGCTATATAAAAATCAGACTAATGAATAAAGCTATGATAACAGTAGGTAATTGTCTGCCAATTAGAAATTGCCCATCTAGCAGGGATGTTAAGTCAAGAGTTACAACAGAAATGCTGTGAGTTTCCTGCAGCCAGTAGAGAATTGAATTGTATAATCTAATGAGACCCTTAAAACTTCATGACATAAATATTCTGTTTGATTGAGAGGTTAATGGTTTTATGACCAATATATGGTTCATTAAATGATGTCAACTTTTTTGACCAGTTGGCCATCACTTAGAAGGCCTTAGAGGTCTTCTTTGCAAGTGTCATCTATGTGGGTTGGTAGGCACAGAGCTGAAGAGGTCTGCTTATATTTTGAGCTAACTTAGAAGGTAACTGGATTCAACAGGGCTTGCAAATCCTGAGTGTAAAATGACTTTCAGACAGACTTCCTTAGATTTTTCTCAAGGTGAGAGGTGCAACAGAAATGTCAGAATATGATGGCTATTATTATATTTTCTGTTATCAACCAATAGCTTTACCTGTTGGTATAGAACTAAGATGTAGTTTTATATTCAAACTTTAAAGAAAAAGTAAATTTGGGATTAATTCAACATAAGTAGACTTCATCATATATACCTTTTCTCAGATCCATGAATCTTAACTATATACCTATTTTTCCTGCTGTACTCTTTTTGAAAAAAAATATGGAGACGTATCAAAGTTTTAAGATAAGGATGTTGATATTATGCAAATAAATAGCAATTTTAACTGTAAGAATTCTTTATTCTGTCTCTACTATGCTTCAGTGTCATTTTTTAGGATGTGATTCATTAGATAAAATGTGGTCTTTTATCTATTTGTCATTTTCCTTTGAATGATAAAGACTGATATATTTTAAAATTTTTTATCAAAAGACAGAACTTGATATCAAGCCATTTTAGCTAAAATTTGCCACAATCATTAGGTTTTAAAAACTCTCTGTAACAGAACAATGGCATAGTTTTCAGTCATACTTAAGATATTTTTTCCTTGAGTTAGCTCCCTATCTACTTCCACTCCTCTTTATTTTGTTTATACACTAACAACACTTCCTACTCATAAGTACACTAAAAAGTTCAAAATTTGCCCAAAAAAAACAACTGTAAGAGAATGATAGTCAATCTATTTGTGAGATTGAATTTTTAAAAATCTGATATAAATTTCACAAACACTCTGAGGAGATATTTCTGAAGCTTGTGGGTTATTACTATTTTACATTAACAAGTCACAGAGATTATCCATTTTACAATACCATTGATTTGAGTTAGTTGTACCTTAGCCTCTTTGTGGAAGTATATATGTTATGTCTACTTAGGGTTCTACTTTCTTCAAATGTTCCATACATTGTATATCAGAAATACACTTTGAAACCCGCTTTATGACTGTTAATATTATTGTACATGGGCTAGGCCCAAGAGCTGAAAATTAAATGATTGTGCTTTCTGGAGGAATTTATCTGTGCAATCTAACTCTTTAAGTGCTGCTGTTGATTCTTTCGCTAAAAGACTGCAGATATAGCTGATGAGAACCAGTGTAGTCAATGCTACATATGTACGTACAGATAAAGTTAAATATCAACACAAAATTGTACTCTCAGGGCATTTGAACTCTCTTACTCTAGTCACTATGAAGTCTTAATTAATTTCTTTTACATTTTTGAGGTCTCAGAAATAGTTAGGAAACTGAGTAGTGTTGACTGGTATTTGAATAAATTAGATCTTTAAGTAAATTCTATTGGGACTGACACAAAGAAGTTAAAATCAAATTTTTATTTAAAATACCTGTTCATCAAAGTTTGTGATTTTGTACATTTAAAATAATAGATAACTTTAAAAATCTTTTAAAATACCTCTTTTATGGAAAACTATATATAGTTCAAATATGATTGTGTGTGTGTGTGTGTGTGCATAATCATTGTATTTTATTATATTCTCTTAGGTAGTAAACTGAGAAATTGATGAGGAACGTTTTACCAACAATCATTTAGCCCAGCTTTTGTACAGAATCTTTTGAGGATTTCATTACAAACAGTAGTAAATTTAATTTTAGATTAAGATTTAAATGAAAGATGTTACTCTCAAGAAATATATATATATATATATATATATATATTCAATATTTAAAAGACTGTCCTTTTTGTTTGGCTGATTTTTGCCAACTAGGGTCCAACTAATAGGCAAGCAAGAAAACAATCAGAAGGAAATTCAAACAGCATAAAGGGTTTGAATAGGAAGATGGCCAGAGGATCAAACAATTAACCCCAAGACGTTGGGTTCAGTGCCTTTATTGGAGGATTAGAGAGATAAAATAAGGTCATTTCTCTTGTATAGAGGAAGACAGAGAGGTCAAGAACGGAGAAACATGGATAAGGAAAAGAGGAAAAAAGTACATGGTCCTACCCTTTATTTCCTGCTATAGGACAAAGGTCAAACTGAGAGCACTTTCTGAACTTTGAAGACATGATATTCCTTTACTGAGATTTGTGCTCCAAAGTTGTATTTGCTGAATTTTCTTCAAGTTGCAATGAATATTTCAGAATGAACTTCTAAAGCACAAGAGACTTTGA
This sequence comes from Heterocephalus glaber, assembly GCF_053883595.1. Lineage (NCBI taxonomy): Eukaryota > Metazoa > Chordata > Mammalia > Rodentia > Bathyergidae > Heterocephalus > Heterocephalus glaber. Next base: position 10,431,077 of record NW_028258403.1, on the reverse strand, counting down.
CTCATCCTGTAAACTTCCCAAACCAAGCAGTGGTGCATTGCACTAGATAATCCATTAGAGCAAAGCTATATTAAAGAATTTGGCCAGTTTACAGATAAATTTTAAGACTTTATCTTAAAATAGATGTCAAGATATCTATTACACCCAAAAAAGCATTTGGATATTTTCAAATACAACATCTATTCAACAATGTCTAGATACCTAAAGTTTGAGGACAATATAATTTTTTTCCATTCAAACATAGCTATTTTACCTACAATGTCATAGCTATTACATTTTGGTAATAATTTTAGAGAAATTGAGCAGTTTCCTAAAATAACTATAGTTTCCCCCAAAGTCTCAAATAGATGAGTCTAAATCAGAATGATATGCAAAGAATAATAGTCTATTTGACTTAAAGACCAATTTTAGTTTTAACCTGACCATTATTTTATTTGTTCTTTAAAGTCTTGATAAAATTTGGTCAGAAAAAACCCTGATAAATTTCTAGGGCCTCAGAAATTATTTTTGTTGGTTTCTTGTATAATTTTTCTTATCCTTCAATTAAGGTAATCTCTCCTCTCTCTCATACATATGTTTATGTATCTTTATATGTAGTATATATACACATACAGGTAGATAATTTTATATTTAATAATATAAAGTTTTGTAGGTTTAAACTTGAATTTAAAAATCAGTGAGTACTATATGAAGTGTAATCAAAAAATACAGTGAATGATTAAATTTTTAAAATGTTTTGCAGTAGAAGACACATTGCCATTAACTACCCTCAAAATATTCCTCTTTGCTTTGAACACACTTATTCCATCTTTTTAAAATTTCTGCAGCAGTTCTGGAAGTTCCTTTTGTGAATGTCTTTAGTTGCACTGTAATGGCTGCCTCAGTGTCCTGAATTGATTCAAAATATTAACCTTTTATGGTCATTTTGATTTTGGGGAAGAGTCAGAAGTTGCACAGAGCCAGATCTAGTGAATAAGGTGGATGAGAAGCAACTATAATGTTTTTTCTTGACACAAGTTTCCATAAACTTTTTGAATACATTCAGTACATCAAGGCAGCCATGAATAGGCATAAAAGAAGACTGACTTCCAGAACTTCTGCAGAAAGTGGCAAGAAAAATGGATAAGTATATAATATCTGAAGCAAGGAGGAGTATCTTGAAAGAAATTAATGGCAAATGTGTCTGTCATAGTAATTATTTTTTATTTATATTTAAATGTTCACTGTAGATTTTGATGATGCTGTATATGATATATGGTATTTCTTTTTTTCTTTAATTTTTAAATTAATTTTATTGGTACATTTTATTGGTACATTTTAGGTATACAATTCATTTGTACCTGTACATGATGTATCTTGGCTCTTATTTTTTCCCCATTACCTGTGCACCCTTCACCCCCTCCGCCCTTCCCTATTTACATAGATTTCACTTCCTTTTTTTTTTCTTTTCTCATAGATTTTCCTTTCCCTCTTTTCCTTTCTGATATATGGTATTTCTATGCAAATGTAAAGGTGTTTCCTATTTACAAAGAGGCAAATTCATATGGATTTTTTTTGCTTAAATTCTTTTATTGGTACATTTTAGGTTTACAATGTGTTTACGTTAATCACTGGGTACTTGTACCTGTACATGATGTATCCTGTTTCTTATTTTTTCCCCATTCCCTGTGTTCCCTTCACTCCCTCCACCCTTCCCTATTTACAAAGACTTTCTTTGCATTTTTCCCTTTTTTTCCATAATTTTTCCTTTCCCTTCTTTCCTTTCTCCTTCCCCTCCCTCATATGGATCTTTTAAGGAAATAATATTTTTTGTGTGTGTGCAGTACCAGGGATCAAACTCGGGACCTTAAACTTGTGAGGCAGGTGGTGGAACCACTGAGCTAAATCCCCGGCCCAGGAGATAGGTATTTTTATAAATACCATTACATTCTGATTTCTACATTTCTTTATGCCTCTTTGCATATCTTAACACTATTAAGTCGATGCTAGGAATTAACTATGTTTGTAAGAAAATTTTGGAAATCACAGAATTAAGAAAATATTTTTCCTTACCAAATAGGAAGGAAACACAAGCTTAGAAATTGTACATATATTTGTGATGTCGACAGTTGCAAATCAGGGGTTTTTTTCCTGCCTTATTTGGGATGTATGCAAACTGAGTTAATATAGTTCATGATTTTTCACTCAGGGAAATCCTATGACTTCATTTTCAGAAATGAACTCAAATGTAGTTCTCCCTTGATAAGAGTGACTAAGGCAGTGACTTTACCATGGTATACTGTGGAGAAGAAGAAACTATTGATGAGTCATAGAAAGTTTTGATGAAAGAACAGATTTAATTCTACTTAGTGACTCACTTGTGACTTTTCTTTCTCTACTTAATTGAAGTGTTTAATTCCCCCTCACTCAGAGAAAAGACAGCAGGAATTGAAAGACTATGGGTTTATCCTTTCCTCACTATGAAAACAGGCAAGGAATTAAGAACCTTACAAGGGAAGCTTTTCCTAAGTGTGATCTGTTACAAAATTCTCTCCTCCATTTAAATAATAAAACTAAAGTATTTTTTCAAGTTTCAACTCAGTTTCTCAAAGCCATCCAGGGAAGTGGATGGTGATAAAGTCAGATGGCTGATTTTTGCTTCTAATAATGCTCCTGAGGTATTTCCTGAGCTTGTTTCTGTGTACGGATCAGTTCTTCATCTTCTCTTTATAGAATCACGAGAGCCTCCTTTCTCCCTGGCAACTCAGGTTGGCTGGTATTGAGGTGAAGCTGGAATCTGTGGGGCTGTATGTGGTTTAATGATGAACAATTTATAATAATCTTATTTAGATCAATGAACAATTTTCTTCAATTTTGACATGCTCTTGCCATGTTTTGAAAAAAAATACAGTCAGTTCCAAAATAAATGACCTAATTCTCTTTTTTATCAAGCTCTGACCTATTCATAAATTATACATAAAATTTAGTTTGCCTATTCTGAGAAATAAGAGCCTTAGGAACTAGGATAGGCATTTTAAAAATTTTATGTCACATGGAATGATAATAACATGAAAATATTTTGTTTAAGAGTGTCAGAGGAAAGCGTACTTGGCAAGCATTAAGATCCTTCTGAGGATTATGAAACTGTGGTTTGCATTACAGATAATATAAATAAGAAGATGATAACATTGCTCATGTTTAGTTGTCAGGTCATGCTAACAATTACAAAACATCCTAACCTAGAGATTCAAATATGCGCATTTAAAATTCATAAATTTTCCATTCTATGATGGAATAAATATACTAACTTATTTTATAATAATAATAATAATATGTCCTTCTAGAATATATAGAAAACAGATAGACAAAGACACTGATATTCCCTGAGGTCAGATATATTCTTCAGAAACACAAATGACTAACAGAAAATCTACTTTAAAAGAGTGAGGTTTATTTACATTGGTAAGGTCAGTGTTCTTTTAATTGTAGTCATAACTATAACATAAGATCTCACCAAGTAATGAAGTTTTGAGTGGCATAGAAAGAAGCTTCTAGTAATACATATAGAAATATGCAAATCAGCTAAACCCAAGTATATGCTAATTGTCCAAAACAACTCTAATTTAACCAACAGTGAGCTATTCCACATTATCTGGAAATCAAATGGGTGACTGTGTAGGTGTAAATGCATCTCTAAATTAATTTTCCAATAATAGACAATCTCTAACAAACAGAAACTTGGAAAAATAAACAAGCATAAGGGCAGAAGGATATTTTGTGTGTAATTTTAATAAGTATGATTTTTTTTGTGTTTACACGCTGTGGAATTTCATCAGCCACACAAAGCATAACAAAAGTAAACTTTGACTAAGATTTCCTGCACAGGAGCTTTTGTGTCACTACAAATAATTCATTCTCTTCTTAACTATTAACTACATCGGGAGAAGGGCAAAACATCAACTCTGTATTTTATTAAAAAGACATTCTATTTTTTCCTAGAGTCATATCAATTCTAACAGTATGAACAGTATGACATATATTTGTTCATACACTGTTTGCACATATTTATTCTGCTAACTTTTATTAGAATAAGACAAATTTCCATTAATAGAGTATAATGAAACTACTGAACACATTAAAAGGAATAAGAATGTATGATTTTGTGATTCACTCATATCTGCAGTGCATTCATAGACATAGAGTTTAAAGTGTTCTTAGAGATGTCTGAATAAAATCTCTAAATTATACATAAGGAAACTACAGTTAGGCAACTTCTCTACTGTCACATAATTAGCTATATCTGGATTTAGGAAAATAATTTAGTGGGTTTTTTCAAAGTTTTGTATGGCACATAAAACATTCAGCAGAATTAGAAACAAATTTCTAATGTTAAAATCCAATGTTGTTTCCAAGATGAAATGGTACCAAAACACTGGACACAATTGATAAAGCCACAGATTTCTCTGTTTTCTGCCAATGTGGCTAAGTTTTATCCTCAAGAATATCATAGAAATCTAAGAATAAATGAATGCATAAATTATATGTATTCACAGTTTATTTGCTGTTATATTGAATAAAATTTACTTTCAAAATACATGATAATGTTTTACATTAGAAAGAAAACAGGCATTCCAGGTTATAGACCTGTGCATGTTAAATTTCCCTTTGTGTCAAACTTCATTGAGCACTTTTATACTTCTCATATTTTAATTTACACAGCTGAATTCAGAGAGTCCATGTGAATTGTTGAAAACAAGTCATTAGCAAAAAAAAGAGAGAAAGAAATATAAAAAGAAAGAAAGGAAAAGAAAGAACAAAAAACCAAAAGTTATTTAAGTAGTTTTACTAGGGTTAGACTTAAGAATTTCACGTCTCTTGTCTCTTATCATTTTGACCACCGCTTTATAAGAAGTTTCCGTGCTATTGAGTTGAATATCTGTCACTTCTTACACAGAAAATGCTCTAGAAATGGCAACAGTGGTGTTGCAGACAGTGTACTTACTGGTATTAACATTCTTAATATGTATCAAGTCACAGATATGCTCAGTGAGCATAGTAAGAAATCTAGTTCTTGGGTAAATACCATGGTGCGATTCTCTTCCTTTAAGTTCAGTGCAGACATATACCTGGTACATTAAAATTGTTTGTAATGACTATTAACTACTATGGGTGTTTGTACCATAGAGAAATTGGAAAGCATTAAGTGATTTTTAAATGGCATTTACATTGTGACAAGTGGACTAAAGAATGTATTTACTTTTAAATTGCTTAAATATCAAGGGCAAATTGGTTGGCAGATGACACAACAGATGTTAATTCTAGTTCTCTCTTCTTCCTTCCAACCCAGAATTGTCATAGCAATTGGAGGTCTGAGGGTGCTGCAATAGTTCAATCGATACTAAGAGCTTATTTGTAGAAGCTAAACAAATTGTTTCTTAAAATGAAAGTAGATTTTTTAACAGAAACTAAGAAAATGTATTTGTATTGAAATGTATATTGGAAATATTTTTTATTTGTTTAGAGGCAGGGAGGGGGTTGGTGAGGATCCCATAGATTTTAGCACTGCTTAATATATTGTTTTAAGAATAAAATACTAGCACTTTAAATGGTGCTCTTAGGTTAAGTCTGAAAACATAGTCTTTTTGCTTACACAAATACCCGTAAAAGAGGGTAATTAGTGACCAGTGGCTAAGAAGACCTCTGTCTTGAGGGGTTATGGCTAAGCCTCTTGAAGATTCCCCATGTAAACAAGTCAAGACTACATCACTCATTATCCCTTCTTTGTTTACTTGGGAAAAGGTTCAAACTATTTAATGAGAGGATTACCCATACTTCAACTCTATTGAAATAGATTAATTGATATTTTCCTGTTGGAGGTTTCACTACTTGCATTTGGCTCCCACCCTTCTATTGTTGTTGATGCTGTGATCAACAGAGCAAAGTTGCTTAAAGGTTATCCAAATTTCACAGCTTAACAGTACTTAGACTAATTATATTTTTTTCTTCAGTGATAGACATCGTTTCCCAAGGACGATTAACTTGTCTGAAGAGACTATGTTTCAAACTTCACTAGTCTGAATAGAAAATTTTATGACTAAAACGTGGAAATTTTGGACAATATTGTTAACTATAATATAGGTGAAGTGGAACATGTACTTGAAATGGATTATTAAATCATAGAGCCAAATTTCCATGAAAATCTAAAAAATAATGTATTTCCCACTATAATATATATAGATTTTGCAACATAATTTCAACATTTTACTATGTTCATGGTAACACAATATAAAAAATAAGGCTTGCACCATTTTGAGATACAATTTTGTGATAGAATTCTTTACAAATTTTTTTCCCAAAAATATGTGTATTATGGACATATGGCTGCATATTTGGATAACACCATTTGCATTTTTCAAACTTGCATTTTTTTTAAGCACTAGCTTGGCTTTTGCTGTCAGAATGGCAAACTGCTAGAGTATTAATCTGAAATCTTTAACTCTTTGTCACTTTAGCATGTTATATAATGCTAATATGTTCACCTTTTCTTTAAAAAGTAACATAATATGTTAGAGGCAGTAAAATAAGAAAGACTTCAAACCATAAAGTTTAATAATAGGAGGAGCCACATCATAGAGCGGAATAAAAGGGATAGTGTCAAATTCCCATTTTAGAAAAAAAAATGCTTTAAAAATTACTGAGAAAAATCATATTAAAATGATTTTATTTCCCATTAAGTCCCTGGAAGGATTTGTGATTTTTTAAATAGTTTTCTAGGGTTATTTTGTAAAAGCAGTTTTAGTTTAAACTGCATTTAAACAAAACAGATTGGAATATAGAACACTAAAAAATGATGATGATGAGAAAATAAAGATAAAAACAACTCTGACATTAGTAACTTGTGGCAATTATACCTTCAAGGGAAATGAAATTTTACTTGCTGTATGCTTTGTAACACATATCCTTAAATTTCTTTATGATGCATTTTTGATGTTAAAAATGTCATATATTGTGCACATGGCTTGCAATATCATTTTAAAATATGCTTATTCCAATACCCTCCACGATCAAAACAGCAACCATTATTTAAGGGAACCTGGTGCCCATTTATGGTTGAATAATTTACCAGTCTTATAGAATTCATACGTATCTGAAATTATGTTATCTATAGGACATGTTTTGACTTGATTAAATATGGTATACATTATACCATCAAATTAACATTATCAATAATTTCTTTATTTTCAGATAACCACTCTAAAGGTCCATGTTATATCTATATATGTTAAAATATGCACTATTTTAAATTTTGCAATATTGTGCATATATTTGGACATATTGCAGACATATTTGGACATACTGTGGACATATTTGGAATATTTCAGTTTTTCTCTTAATTGACATACTATATGGCTACTTATATTCCCAAGCCACCTCAATCTGCTTCTTTCAAATCATGTTTTTGCAATGTGTTTATCTAATTATTACTTATTAGTTTCAGCAGAAGTATTTAATTAATTAGCATCAGATGCAAAGATAAAAGTAAATATTAATGTATAAATTATGCCATTGAATTGGTATAAATTTCTTAGGCCCTAATGTTGATAAATGCAGTTAACCTTATTGATTTAGTTGAATTAAAATAACATTAGAATAACCTAATGAAAATATTTTACCACAAGACAATATAATATGACCACCATGTCAGCTATTTTAACCTTCAAAACTTAACTGCACAGCCTATCTTTGAACATATTGATTCCTTAAAAAGTCATCCTATAATAAATAAGACATTATTGGTTTTAAGTCTGGGCAGTCCTCTTAGGTTATTAGAGAGTAGGAATGAAATCAGAGAAAGTATTTGAAAGATAATTGTTCTTTATTCTCCTCCTTTGAAACACACACACAGAGAACTATAAAATAGCAATAATTGCTCAACTGGCTGTTACATAATCTGTGCTCAGTGAAGAAGTACTCATACTTAAATGATGCCTTTATAGTTGAAAGGTGTCATATGCATTTGATTGCCACAGGTTCTTAGAACCAAGTTAATTATTGAATATGTAAAAAACTTTCTTTAAGAATTATTTAGTAAGTCACTGAAAATTTCTATTTTTCAATATTTAAATATATGGTGGAAAAAATTATTAGGCATCAGGTAAACTATGCTGAGTAAGAGATGACTCTGTCTCATAGTCGAAAACTAGAATATTTATTTTAAGATCACGTGCATGAATCTTTACCTATGTGCATACATTCAAAAAACTGAGGTCAAGTAAAATAGCTAATATAAATGTCAGTAATTTAACCACACCCTGTGGTCTTTCCTCCAGTTTTAATATTTTGTAAAGGAATATGAAGCCATAAGGTACTATTGGAAGATGATAAAATATGATCAGATTTTAATAATATTTTAAAACCACATGTACTTAATCCAGCTATTAAAAGGCATAACTTAAACAGAAGGAATATAAGACTTAAACAAAGCAGAAGACAGCTGTCCAGAAATTATCAATTGCTAAAGCACACAGATTGTGATTAAAATTTAATGGGGCTTTTAAGCAAAGATTTTGCTTATCAGACAGAAAGAATCTCAGAGAAAATATTGTTATTGATTTCATCATTTTAAATGTAACTGATCCTTTAAGTAATTTTTCTTGCTTTCAGTACCACTTTTTAAACTGACTGCTTAAACTAAGGAAATTATTAGAGGGTATATTCATTTAAAATTCTAAGCCAAATTGTTCTCCAGTGCACTCAAAGTCACATCTGTTGAAAACAAAACACAACATTCAATCCACTGAGTAAAAATAAAACACAATTGTAGGATATTTGGATAGTCAAATCACATAAATTAAATGACATTGAAAATGATATTTTTATTGACATTTTTCAAGAATCTGGTCTTTGGAATTAATATACATTGATTACCTTTTATGTACGCTAAAGTAACAGTAACGCAAAATGGATCCACCAGAGTAAACATACTAGTTGTAGAGTGAGGGAATACAAATAGATTGCAACTCTTTTTAACAAACAATGTTGTCTTTTAGATAAAGAACTATAGAATAGCATTGTTTCAATAAAATTAATTATTACAATAGAAATCATTGTAATTATCTTTGTGTTCCAGTAACACATTATGTTAAGTAATTATTTACTAATAGGTGAGACTGTAAAGTTCAAAGCACAGTTTTAGCTTTGCTCCCTGGATATTAATCCATGTGGGCACATAAAACTTTATCTTAAATTTAAGAAATATGAGTACATTTAGTTATATGGTTATACATATTTTTAAATAGATACTGTCAGCTAAATGCCACACTTCAACTCGGGTACCATGTATGTATTTACATTCTTATAATAAATGTATAAACTTGTATACTTAGCCATTTTCTTTAGTGATATTTATAAGTGTATTACTCAATGTGAGGTCAACCAAAAAAAATCTAGGTAATACAATAACTGCTTAAAGTTTTCGTACTTTTAGAAACATAAGATATAACTTTTAAACTAAATAAGTTTTAGTAAGGTGAAACATATGCTCTAAATTTTTAAAACCATCCAGCTTTTATTGCTAAAATATTACTCATATTTTATTATTACAGTTGCTCTTGTATTCTCAACTGTATTTCAAATGATTAATTAGTATTAATCCAACTGATTACTGGCAACACAAAAAAGCCAAGGAAAAAATATTATTTTTTTGTGTCCTGAACATCTGAAAGTATAGGTAAATAAAGATATAGATGCAAACTTGAGTATCAGATGATTGATTGGGTTTTCATTTTTTGTTTTGTTTTGTTTTGCGGTACTGGGGATTGAACTCAGGAACTTGAGCTTGCGAGGCAGGCGAGACACCACTGAGCTAAATCCCCATGCCCAAGTTTTCATTTGTTAACTTTGTCCCAACTAGACAAACTCTTAGTAAATGAAAGAACATGTTTTACATCTCTTTTTATACCCTTGATTAACAGAAATCTACAGTATCACACAATCTTATATGGACACCTACAAAGTTTTAAAAACCTCCTAAAAATAGCATCTGTGTGATTCCACGTAGTTAGTATTTTCTTAGCATTTCTAGTTCACTAAGATTAAATTTTTATTAATGATAATCTGAATTCTCACTTTCAAAGAAATAATTTCATTTACTGATTAACTTATGTCAATCAAATCACATAAAATCATTGGATATACCAACATAGACAATAACCCAATAGCTATATAATGTTTGTTAATTCATGGTGGGGAAGGGAAGGGGAACTGAAGCAGATGAAATATTTAGTAATATCTTCAATTTTGAAGAAAAAGGTAAACTGGCTTGCTTTTATCAAAAGCAAAAATGTTGGTTATCTTTGTGACACTGACATAAATTGTTTCTTTACTATCTGTATATTAGTTTCTTTTATTTTCTAGCCACTATAGTAATATAGCATGTGCTTTCATTTGATATTTTATGGACAGAAATGACTCTTCCTTGAACTTTGGAAATTCTAACCCCAAATTTTTCAGGTCATAAATGTTAGTGCAGTAAGGTGCAACATTTATCGCTTAGATTAACTTTCTTCTGAGGATCCTAAGCTTCAAAAATATGATTATACTCATTTGGAAAATCTAAATTCTATTTGCCGAAATCCTCCTACAAATTAAATAATCTTGAGAAAAAACTTGTTTGCTGAAATTATAGAATGATTTTAATCAAATGTAGAACCAATTAAGTCTATGTTATTTAGGCAAGTCCTGCATGGACTCAGGTATCACAGTGTCCTTGTTCAATGGCATGCTATACTCCCTGATGACTGAGTAGGGAACATAGGACTTCTACAGGGCATGGCCAATTACTTGGTAGAAATTCACTCATCCTCTGCAGCCTAGGAACATTTTGTCATTATAATTCATTTTTTTCATAACTACTTGTCCATCCTACTTTTAAAGAACACCAACATTTCGATTTCTATAATATCTCAATTACTCACCTTATTCCTTTTCTTAACAAATTTCTTTCAAACATGATTCATTATAAAATGTTACATTTTTCCATCACTTGTTAAACTCAGGATCCAAATTTTTCTTTTTCCATAATGTGGAAATATCTCATTCCATTTTGCTTTACCCAAGTATTATGGCCTGTGTCTCGATGTCCCCCCCAAAGCCTCATGCATTCATAGGTCAGGCTTTTTCAGAGGTGGCTGGTCTACATTGTGTGATGCTGGGACTGATTCATGGTGAAATGCTAGGATCAAGGGTGCTAGGATTAAGGATGTGAGTGCTACCTGCCCTAAGACATAAGGGATAGAAAGAGCTGTGGTTGTCCTTCCCTTGTTGCTTTGCTACCTTCTCCCTGCTATGAACTGTCTCTTCTCTGCCATGCCACCCTGCCTTGGAGTCAGCCAATTTTGGACTGAAATGTCTACAAACTGTGAGGTAAATAAACCTTTCCTCCTCTAGCTTTGGGTGTCAGGTAGTTTGTCTCAACAATGAAAAAAGTAACCAAGTGAGCCAGGTATTTCTCCTATTGGTTTAATTACATTTAAATTTTTCCATAGGTTTAATTTAAAGCAAACACACATTATTGATGGTAGCGATGAGACAGACACAGAAGGAAGCAGACTTAGGTAATTTCTTAATGCCTAATTTGAACAAAGCAGTTGAGTATTATCTGTTAAAGAAAATCTTGGTAGATTATAAATCATTGTTGTCTTGAACTTAACATTTATTTGAAAATATGGTGCTTCTAGTTCATGTCTAGTGAGTATGTAAGTGATAGAAACAAGAAAATGCTGCTTTCTGTTTTCCTAACTACACCATCAGCCTATCCTGGATGAATCCCATCATGTGTCCTTTTGAATTCAAAGATGAAAATGTGGGATGCAAAATGAAAGTAAATGAATATTAGTTTCTTTACCAGTATATGTGTTATAAAATTCTCTGTTGTCTTGTTGTGACTTCATTCTCATTGCTTTGAAGAAAATTTTATTCCTACAGTCAGCATGTGATACTTCCAGTTTCAACATCTAATAGTCCATTCTCAAAAAGTCTAAGATTTAAATAAACAGCAGAAAATACTTGTGAGCATAAACTTGGGAGTTTGATATGTTTAAGAACTTCTATGCCATTCCCAATTTTGTGACCTAAAGCAAATTCCTTGATCCACTTGTGCATAAACTACTCTTTTTAAAAAATGGGCATAAAAGCTGAGCATGTTGGTTTGAGGCTAGAATCCCAGCCATCTAGGAGAAAGAAGGAAGAGGATCATGAGTTTGATGCCAGCCTGGGCAACATGGTGAGACTGTCTCTTATAAGAAAAATAAAGGGACTGGGCATACAGAACAGTAAAAGAGGATCTGCTTATCATGCTGGAGGTCCTGGGTTCAATCCCCAGAGCCACAAGAAAAAAAAATGAAGAACAATAAAAAGAGGGCCAGGGATTTAGCTCAGTGGTGCCACCGCCAGCCTCGCAAGTGCAAAGTCCCAAGTTTGATCCAAGGTACCAAAAAAAAAAAAAAAAAAAAAAAGAAGAAAGAAAAGAAAAGTGGCCAGGGAAAGTACCTAGCAAGGTAATTGAAATGATTTAATGAAATAACACACTAAAAGTATTGAGCGCTGTGTATGTCATGTGGTATGCATTGAACATATAAAACATTATTAAGACAGATAAAATAGGATGAACCAAAATAACAAAAATCTGTGACATTCTGATTTTACTTTAGTTCATGGTGAGAGATATGGGTCTAGTTTTAATCTTTGGCAAGTTGAAACCCAATTTTTCCAGCACCATTTATTAAAAGCCTATCTTTCCTCCAGTGAGGGTGTTTGGCTCCTTTATTGAAGATGAGATGGCTGAGTGTGTCTGTAGTTGTTTCGGCATCTTCTAATCTGTTCCACTGGTCCTCAGGTCTGTTCCTTTGCCAGTACCATGCTGTTTTTATCACAGTAGCTTTGTAGTATACTTTCAAGTTGGGGATTGTGATACCCCCTGCCATGTCTCTGTTCATAGAATTGCTTTTGCTATTCTGAGTCTCTTCTTGTTCCAAAGGAGTTTTTGAATAGTTTTCTCAAGGTGTGGGAAGTATGCTGCTGGGATTTCAATTGGGATTCCATTGAAGCTATATACCAGCTTTGGAAGTATGGTCATTTTCACTATGTTGATCCTTCCCACCCAGGAGCAATGGAGTCTTTCCATTTTCTGATATCATCTTCAATCTCTCTTTTCAGAGTGATACAGTTTTCAGAGAAGAGGTCTTTGGTTTTTTTCATTAGGTTGATTCCTAGGTATTTCAGTTTTTTGGATGCTATTGTGAAAGGAATTGTTTGCCCTATTTCTCTTTCAGTGAGTCAGTTGTTTGTGGAGAGGAAAGCTATTGATTTTTGTGTGTTGACCTTGTATCCAGCTACTCTACTGCATTTGATTATTAAGTCTAGAAGACTTTTGGTGGCATTCTTGGGGTCTTCTATACAGAGTATTGTGTCATCTGCAAATAATAACAGTTTGACTTCTTCATTTCCTATATTTATTTCTTTTATTTCTTTCTCTTGTCTAATTGCTGTGGCTAATGTTTCCAAAACTATATTGAACAGGAGTGATGATAGTGGACATACTTGTCTTTTTCCTGATTTTAATGTGAAGGCTTTCAGTTTTTGACCATTTAGTATGATAATGGCTGTTGGTTTTTCATAGATGGCTTTTATCAGATTGAGGTAGAGACCTTCTATTCCAACTTTCTACAGGATTTTTATCATAAATGTGTGTTGGATTTTGTCAAATTCTTTTTCTGCATCTATTGAGACAGTCATATGGTTTTTGTCCTTGGCTCTATTGATATAGTGTATTACATTGATTTGCATATGTTGAACCATCCCTGCATCACTGGGATGAATTCTACTTGGTCAGGGTGTATGATCTTCTTGATGATCTTCTGCATTCTATTTGCCAGTATCTTATTAAGGATTTTTGCATCTATGTTCATTAGTGAGATTGGCCTATAGTTCTCTTTTTCAGTTGGGTCTTTCTCTGCTTTGGGGATCAAGGTGATGCTTGCTTCCAGGAATGAATTTAGGAGTATTGCTTCCCTTTCAATTTCATTGAAGAGTTTAAACAGTAGTGGCAGTAGTTCCTCTCTAAATGTCTTGTAGAATTCAGCAGTGAAGCCATCAGGACCTGGGCTTTTCTTTCTTGGTAAGTTATTAATTATGTTTTCAATTTCATTTATTGATGTTGGATTGTTTAGAAGTTTTAGGTCTTCTTCATTCAACTTTGATAATTCATGTGTATCTAAGAATCTGTCCATTTCTTCTGTTTTTTCCATCTTATTGGCATATAGGTTCTCAAAGTAGGTATTGATGATCATCTGGATTTCTACTGGGTCTGTTGTAATTTCACCCTTTTCATTCCCAATTGCATGGATTTGGGTCTTTTCTTTCCTTTTTCCGATAAGGTTGGCTAAGAGTTTGTCAATTTTGTTTATTCTTTCAAAAGACCAACTCTTGGCTTCATTGATTTTTTTGTATTATTCTCTTAGTCTCCCTTTCATTGATTTCTGCTCTGATCTTTATAATTTCCTCCCTTGTATGAGCTTTGGTTTGTCCCGCTCTTCTTTTTCTAGAAGTTTGAGGTTCAGCATCAGGTTGTTTAATTGGGCTTGCTCTGTTTTCCTAATATGTGTATTCACTGCTATGAATTTCCCTCATAAGACTGCTTTCATTGTGTCCCATAGATTCCAATATGTTGTATTGTCACTGTCATTGAATTGAAGGAACTGTCTGATTTCTTCTTTAACTTCCTCTGTGACCCATTGGTTATTCAGAAGTGTATTGTTCAATTTCCACTGTGTTTATGAAATTTTTGTGGTTTCTTTTGCTATTGGTCTGCAATTTCATTGCACTATGGTCTGATAATATGCAGTGGATAACTTCAATTTCTTTGGACTTACTTAAACATGTTCTATGAGCAAGTATGTAATCTATTTTGGAGAGTGACCCATGTGCAGCTGAAAAGAATGTGTATTCTAATTTTGTGGGGTGGAACACTCTGTTGACATCTGTGAAGTTCATTAGTTCAAGAGTTCTATTGAGTTCTAGTATTTCATTACTTACTTTTTGTCTAGTTGATCTATCAATTTGTGACAGTGGCATATTGAAGTCCCCCACTACAATTGTATTAGTGCATATATGACTTTTCATGTCTGTTAGTATTTGTTTTATATAGTTGGGCACACTAGTGTTTGATGGATAGATATTTATGATTGTCATCTCTTCCTGTTGGATTGTTCCCTTTACAAGGATGTAGTGTCCTTCTTTGTCTCTCTTAATCAGTGTTGCTTTGCAATGTACTTGGTCTGCCAAGAGGATAGCTACTCCTGCTTTTTTTTGGGTTCCTGTCACATGGAGTATTGTTTTCGGGCTTTAACTTTCAGTCTATGAGTTTCCTTTTGAATTAAGTGTGTTTGTTGTATGCAGCATATTGTTGGATTTTGCTTCTTGACCCATTCTGCCAATCTATTTCTCTTGATTGGTAAACTGAGACCATTAACATTGATGGTTGTAACTGATATGTTTTCACTTATCATTGTCATGACTTTTTCTTTGTGTTGGATTCTCCCCCTTTACATTTAATTTCTTGTCATGCCCAATGGATTCATTCTGCTGTGCTTCCTGGGGTTGTGATACTAATTGTCTGTACCTAGGATATTATCTAAAAGTTTTTGGAGTGCTGGTTTTATATTCATGAAGTTCCTAAGGTGCTCTTTCCCATGAAAGTATCTTAATTCTCCATCAATTTTGAAAGACAGCTTTGGAGGGTACATCAATCTGGGTTGGAGGCTGCTTCCCTTTAGGACTTGGAATATTGCACTCCAAGGTCTTCTTACCTTGAGGGTTTGCATTGAGAAGTTTGCTGGGATTCTGATCAACTTTCCTTTGTATGTGATCTAAATATTAAAATAGAAATGCTGAATCGGCTGGAACAGAGGTTAAGTAGAACTTTTGAAGATATTGGTGTAGGAAAAGGTTTTATGAACAAAACCTCAGTTGCCCATGAACTAGCACAATCATCAAGTGGGATCTCTTCTTATTAAAAAGCTTCTGCACAGCAAGAGAAACCACCACCAGTGTGAAGAGACAACCCACAATGTGGGAAAAAATCTTCACCTGCTCTTCCTCAGACAAAGGTCTACTATCTAGAATCTATAAAGAACTTAAAAAAATCAGACCTCCCAAATTTAAAGACCCAATCAAAAAATGGGCATCTGAAATGAACAGACATTTCTCAGAAAAACAAGTAGAAATAGCAAATAAACATATGAAAAAAATGTTCAACATCACTGGTCATTCGAGAGATGCAAATGAAAACAATGCTGAGATTCCACCTCACTCCAGAAAAAAATGGCTGCTATCATGAAATCAACCAATAGCAAATGCTGGTGGGTCTGTGGGGAAAGAGGAACCCTGCTCCACTGCTGGTGGGAGTGTAGACTGGTGCAACCACTGTGGAAATCAGTATGGAGATACCTCAAAGAACTAGGACTGGAAGTCCCATTTGACCCAGCTATTGCCCTACTGTTCCCCAAAGAATTTAAAGAATAATACCACAGTGATATATGTGTACCCATGTTTACAGCAGCACAATTTGTAATAGCTAAAACTTGGAAGCAGCCCAAATGTTCATCAACTGGAGACTGGATAAAGAAAACGTGGGTTTTATTTTTAAATGGTGTATCACTGAGCCACAAAAAATGAGAAATTATAGACATTTATAGCTAAATGGGTGCACATTAAGATGATACTCTTAAGTGAAATAAACAAGACATACATGAGTAAATACCGAATAGTTTCCCTAGTGTGAGAAACTGAAAGTGTAAATAAGGACTAAAAGGTATAATAGATAATATGAAATAGGAAGAAAAGGGGCAAAGGGGAGGGGGGATTGGGAGGTGTAGGGGAAAGGAAAGAAGGGAATGGAATCAATATGAGAAAAAGAAGAAATGGAAACAAAGTCTTTGTAAATAGGGAGGGATGGAGGGGTTGAAAAGAGGGCAGGGAAAGTGGGAAAAATAAGAACCAAGAGAGATTATGTAAAGGTGCAAATTTCCAATGAGGAATGTCATTATATTGTATACCTAAAATGTACCAATAGAATAATTTTTTTAAAATTAAATTAAAATAAATAAGTGATAAAAAAATACATGACATTCTATAATGTTTTATCCTAATCCGTTTCACACTTAGAAGTCTTTTTCCCCCCATGGGGGCTTACCAGTCACAAGAAAGGAAACTGATAGCTTGAAAGAAAGATCCTTCAGGGTGGCCTAGAGAAAGACTAAAAGGAAATCAGTTAGTAGAAAATTAACATAGAAACGTGTTGCAGTTTCCAAGCTGATGGTTCAGAGTTTCACACTTCCCTAATGTCTGCACTGCAGTTGCTCAGAGTTTTAATGCTCTGTGTTGCTTTATTTCACATTGGCACTATCTTCACTCTCCAAGTGGAGACCTTCATTTAGAAAGCAGAGGGAGTTCCTTTCTACCACCCTGTTAGGCTTAGATGTATGGAAGCCGTCTTCTTATCTCCCAATATCCATGCTGGCGGGCCTTTTACAATCCATTCTAAGTGCTAATAATACCAGTTTTACACGTCTTTCAGTAAGGAATTGTTGCTAGGACCTTAATATTTTTCTCTTTTCTTTATTATAACAATTATTAAGAAACAGCAGGCCTAAGCTTTAAAGATTTAACTACATCTTTGAAAGCTAATATGTTATATTGTGCTAAATGATAGCTCTCTTTAAAATTGGATGTTTTATATTGTAAATAAGTTTAAAATGACAAAGAATCATGAGTTTTTGGAATCGCGAGGTCTTGTTACATTAATCTCAGGTCAGATACTGCTTTATGAGAGAACAGTAGTTTAATGGGAATTTGTCAATTTAAATTAAATTATAACTTTAGAGACAGTAACTTCCAAAACTTAAAACAGTCATATGATATTATGAATTACATCTTACACACATTAAGAGATCTTAAAGCAAGGAAACCAAAGATAGAAAATATTGGTTCATATTTCAAACCTCAATAAGTGTGAATATAGCCTCAATTTAATAAAAATACATAATGCAACTTTCCTTGGGTTAAATTCCTTGCAATTGCTCTTGGAATGGGTACTTGTTTTCCCATTATTGGCCACTTTAATTGATTTACCCACTAATTTTCTCATTTAAAGATCACTTTATAGGTCTGGGTGCTCTTCATCTCAGTGATATGTTCTGCTCCTGCCTGGTCCAACAGTTTACATATTTCTGAACTTGATCTGAAAACTGATTTAAAAATCCATATGGACGATCCAATTTCCCTGAAAATATATACACACAATTCTGCTCAGAGGTGGCTAAAATAAAATAAATTCCATTTGAGGAGACAGGAAGGAACCTGAGACAAGAAAGTGAAGATTCTGAAGTAAATGGGTACTCTCCCTGACCAGGATGGAAACCCTCCTCTCCTGGGAGAATATTAGAAGAAGGCATAGAAGACAAGCATTGGAAAAGTAGAATGTTTGTGCTTTTCCTTCTAGTGGACTGCATTAAATATTCAGCCAAAGAGGGGATCAGTTTACAGTACTCTTCTTGTTTCTCATGTATCGGCTGACAGTTGCTGTAAATATACACAGACAAACACAGTCCTGGGCATGCACTGCTTGCCTCATCCCACAGAAGACAGGCTGCCATCTAAAGTGATCATACTGAGGGTAGAGGCTGCAGCATATATGCCTTGCTCAGATTGGAGATGGAGCTTGCCTTGTGACTTTCATTCTCCAGAATATTCATTCACAGAGATGGTTTCATCCCAGAAACATGTTACTAAAGAAGAACAATCTTGCTCTGATTCTGGGGCCATGACTGAAACTCTTCCTAATGCTTTTGAAATAGAGCAGCAGAGAGAATCTCACTTTGCTAGTGGCAAACCACCAATCTGCATCTCCTTGGTTTCCTGGAGGGTAAAATCAGACATAGGGGAGCAACAACTGACCTTGGTTTTGAGATCAGAATCAGTATTTGAAACAACCATTCCTTCATAATTCAGTGATGTCATAGTAAATAAATGATGACTGTTTACACTAAAGACTAAGAGTTTCTTTTTTCTACACTATAGGCAGCAATTTGGCTGAGACAGTACCATTCTGCGATAATATCACACACTACCTTTTTTCTCACTTTAATTGTACTTTTGGCTGTCACTTGCGCTTTTGAATAAAGGTTTACATTAGTGGAAGTTATCATAATAGCATATCTCCTTTCCCTGAGTTGATATACAAATCAAAAAGAAATGATAAGGCCAAGACTCCCTTTGTCCTTGGAAGAGAATGCCATCTGCATTTAGCTTATGATATTCAGCTAGGAATAAAATTCTAGCATAAGGATGTCGTTAATACAACCCTCCAGTTAAACTGTAAATTCAAAATACTTTAAAAGCCTTATAATAGTCAAAGCCAGTAAAATCGACCCTGTATATTTTTATTTCATCTCTGTTGGATCATATGATATTTAATAATTGGTTCTGGCACCTTGTTGCAAATTATTATAACTTTGAGATTCAACAGTCCTATTGAACATATGGGCAGCACAGGCTCTGAACATATATATGATACAGCCTCTCAAGAGGACCTTCTGTCTTGTTTTCCTTAGCTTAGAAGGGTCAGGTAAATTTTGTTGTGTCGTCATGTGCTCAGATTCCTCAATTTCTTTTGTGCAGGATAAATGCTTAATGGAACTGATTTTTCCCCTAGCTGTTAAAACTTCCCTTGCAAAGCCAACAGAGAAATTCATGCATCTGGGATCCAGTTTTATCAGGCTCTTACGAAACCAGTTATAAAGCTATTTCTGGCATCAGGGCACAAGTATTCATCAACCCTAAATAGGTTCTATTACTTAATTCCATATTGTGTCCTGGTTTCACTACTAACTACAAGTGTTTCTGGAGTCAGGAGAACTTTCCATGACATTGAAAGTATATGATAATTCTTTATTAATCCTGGAGAAGATGGAAAGTTGGCAATAAAATACTTGGCCCTAAGAAACCTTTCATATAGTTAGACATTCTCCTTTCAACAATTTTTTCCAGCCCTATTCACAATAACACCCTGAGACAATATGAGGAAAAGCATTCTACCCTACAACCCATTAAGGTTATTTTCAACATCCCTGCTGCTTTGCCTCTGTATCTAGCCTATGTGCCTTGATTTGCTCTTGTATTATTTCACATTAATTGCCATATTGTTTATTGCCACATTCAAACATACCATAATATGGGCACAGTGGCAATAATTACACAGTAAGTTGTCTTTCAAAAGAGATGTCAAGATGGACAGTAGTGGGTGGGGTAGGCAGAAGGTTATGATTTATACCTTATGTTGACATTGTGGAGCAGAGCTGGTTCAATTTCTCTTGATTTCACTATAATATCTAATGCTAATTTCTCTTTGTCTGTCATATAATTAGTCATTACTAAGACTACTAGACTGAAAAGTTCAAGGGGGTGGGGGGCAATGGTTAAAGGAATTTTTTGAACATTGATTTTTTTCCATCGCTACTGCAATATTATAGCTTTAAAATGGCATGTTGGTGAAAAAGAAATAGCCATATGCGATGCAACTGTAATTCTAACTCATTATAAAACTGAATATCCTATCTTATTTTAACATTTTTTTATAAAAGTGCTGTTCACGGCTATTCTGTGTACATGTGTATTTGCTTTTTGTATTTGCGACCCTTTGTTATGGTTGCAAATATCCACCTTTCAGTGAACCGTCCATCCTACCCTTATACACCAAGCTGAGGATGAGAACCATCTTCACAATTAGGTTGTGTCTTAGCCAAGACAAATACCAAGAATCATTTTAACCCTGGTGAGCAGCACGTTGGGCTTATGATTAACTGTGGCTTAGGATCATGTGGCTGAAATCCCGTTCCTATCACAGAGATGAAAATATCTTTTCCTTCTGCTGATTTGCTTTGAATCGTGGATTGCTTGCTTGGCATCACGTAAGCCAGTAGGTGGAGTGCTTGCTAACAGTAATTGAATATACAGAACTTGAACTTAAAATAAGTGGAAGCCACTTTTCTTGTTATAAACTGCTAAAACCATATTTACATTGAACTCTTTTTATGGATATAATTAGTTGGAGAAAAAAGTTGCAAGGGCAGGGTTGAGATGAATGTAGGCCTACGGTAACATGGTAGAACACAGAGGCAAATTGTGCCCAAGAAGATCAACACATCATATGGTATAAATCTTATGTAAAAAGACACTTTCTCAAACATTTGACTGAATTTGATTTGGTAAATAGACCATCGTCTGTATTTTTTAAGAATTCAGTATGCGTACTCTTCAGAGGATGTACAAAGGATACACTCTGATGAATTGTACCTGAAAATGCTTGGGTTAATCAACACATGTTGATAGTCGTAGTAAATTCAGCACCTTAGAAAAGTTGCAATATATGGCTTTAAAATAAAGTGTAACTTTCTCCTAAGAGTAACTTGCTTTCCTCCCAAAGAAAGCTTTTCAAATGTATTTAAAAGCTGCAGCTTGAGACTTGCCAACTACATCACTCTAAATCTATCTATATCACACCTAAAGATGTTAAAGCAACATTTAGAACTCCAAGGAGAAAACAAGCAACAGAATTTAGAAAGCAGGAACCACATGAAAATAAGAAAAGTCTTCAGCCGTTTTTTAAGAATGTGAATTATATGATTTGAAGTAGATGAAAATGTGGGAGTTTAAAAAAGAATATCTTGTTCCATATCAGGAATACTTAACATGTCTGATTCTGCGGTTTGCAAGTACTGCAGATCTGTGTGGCTTGGAAATACCATTTCATCTAAAGCAGCTCCAGAGCCAATAACTGTACAGTATACAAAAACAACACTACTGATATAGTGATCCTTTATTTAACTTGATCATGTAATAATGATTTCATTTAAAAATAATTTCTATCAGGAAACTATTGTTTCCCCCCCTCCCCATTACTCCAGCAAGTTCTCGACACCTTCTAAATTTCAGATAAATTTGTGTTTCAAATGTGTGACATTGTCAATCTGAGTTCAAAGTGGGAGAATAGAGGAGAATTTGGAAGATTAGGACAAATTAATCACCCAAAGTTTAATGCAATAAATAATTATTTAAAGTACTGGGAAGCTTTACTCAAACCAAGAAACTGCTTGCCACTTTCTACCTTTCCAAGTAATTTGAAGAGCAAAATGGAACTTCCTTCAGACCACAGAGAAAGAGAAAGAATACATATAGCTAATTTAAAATAAAATTTAAAATGTGCTATTTTCTGTTTCTTATCTGAGGAAAAAAATGCTCATTTTCATGAAGGGTCTTAAAACATCATGGGATTTGGCCAGTAGTTAAATGTGGCAAACTATGAACAGAACATGATTTAGATCCCTTGGCCAAGAAAGCAAACTTTTGGAATTTATTATTTCCTTATTTTGAACTGGAGAAGAAGTGCGAATACTGACATATTCTAATCCCAAGGCAAACTGCATGAGCATGGACTAGCCCATGAGAGACTACAAAGGTATTCTACCAAGGAATGACTACGTTGTCTAAATCATCCTCCACCCTCATTTGTTTCTTCAGGTTTCATAAATATCATCGTTCAATTGCACACAATACATTTTTTGACTCTCTTGTTTCAAAACAATCCAGCTCACTGGCTTTTTTGTCAGTTGTCAGTCACTATTACTTTGTTTTTCTTGTAGGTTACTTCCCCTCAGATACCGAACCATGTTATTCTCAGACAGCATGCATCCCTTGATAGTGAGTAGGCCATAGACTTTACTGAGAAAAAGAAAAGTGCTAGCCTCTGGTCTCACCAAGAGTCTATTCTCCCTTAAGAGAAGCTGTTGATAGATCCTGAACAAATCCACACTTAGGGTGTTGACTTGTAGAATGAAATCTTCTGCACACAAGCACAGCAAAATATTTTGGTGAAAAGTAATTATCAGAAATAGTGACACTACTAAATTAGTTAACTACGTTTCAGCATGAAGCTTGAGTTGCCCCTGCCCATTCTTGTTCCAGATTCATCTGAAATCAGCAATTCAGCTTAATGATGTCACAACATTTGCCAGCCTACGGGCACTGAAGGAAGACATAGGACTGCTCTCATCGCGTGAGCTTCCCCTCTTCTCTCTCTCCACACAAACAGCCCATCTGTCTCACTCATACGCAAACTTATCCTTGAAACATCATTCTATTATTATCCTCGTTGTTCTTTAAAAATTGGTACTTAACTTTAGATTATGTTTTGGAATCAGGTTTTCAAATTCTCCCAGATCTTGTTGGCTGATTTAAACTGTTGATATTAATAAGCCCTGGAAGCAGCTCATCTCACTAAAAAGCTCAGATGCTCTATATTTCTGTTCACTTACTATAAGGTAAGCTTCTGTGAAATACAGATAGCCTACTTTAAAAAAATCACAACAAAGAATTCAACCCCTCCCAACCTCTAATATTTTTCAAAGTGTGAATTGAAGAGGACTTAGAGACAGATGGGTCTGGATGATCAAGTTACCTGTTATAGCAGCACATCTGCCGGGG